>NC_072735.1:16491251-16783490 GCF_026930045.1 Uloborus diversus
AGAACGGTTTAGGCGCTATGCGCGTCACAGACATCCTACAGACATCCTCTGACAGAGAGACTTTCAGCTTTATTATTAGTAAAGATAATAACTATTCCCAGCAGCTAAATATTTAGGAAATTCAGAGAAAATTTGGAAATATTTT
Source organism: Uloborus diversus (assembly GCF_026930045.1). Taxonomy (NCBI): domain Eukaryota; kingdom Metazoa; phylum Arthropoda; class Arachnida; order Araneae; family Uloboridae; genus Uloborus; species Uloborus diversus. The sequence goes on from NC_072735.1 coordinate 16,491,397, forward strand.
ACTGCATTTTTTGGAAAACAAAAAAGAATAAAAAAGGGGGAGGAGGAAAATGAAATAAATACGTAGCAAAAATGACCGTTCGTTTTGGGATCGTGATTGTTTCCCCGTGGGGTTTCTCCTAAAATTTTAATCATTGAAAAATCTCTTTTTTTTGGGGGGGGGGGGAATTCGATAGTTTAATGAAATCTCATTAGGGAGTTTGGGAAAAGGTATAAAAATTTGAAAGTCTCCCGACTGGATCGGGAGATGAAGTCACCATTTGTAAGTCAATCATATTCCAGTTCCAACTTCCTAAATCCAGTAACAGATTTTTTTCTTACAATTATTACTCACTGAGTAATAATATTCGCAGATTGTCATAAAACATTAAAAAAAAAAAATGAATTTTGTCATCTTGAATTCAAATTATGTTTTTCGCAATCACGAGTGTGTGTATATGTAAGCGTGTGTTTGTGTGTGGGGCGTATGTGTGTGTGTAAGCGCGTGTGCTGTGTCTGTGTGCAGGCATGAGTGTGTGGGTAGTTGTGTGTATGTGTGTGTGGGGTATGTGCATGTGTGTGTAGGAATATGTGTTTGTGTCTGTGTGCAGGCATGAGTGTGTGGGTAGTTGTGTGTATGTGAGTGTGTAGGTTGTGTGTGTGTGTAGGTGTATATATGTATACGTGTGTAGGTACGTGTATGTATGCGTGTGAGTGTAGGACATGGATGCAACCTGGAGACGGTTTTCGCTAGAGGTGCAGCATCGTGAGGAGCTCGTCGACGGTGATGGTCCGGAGGGTGGCGGTGGGAAAAATCAAAGGAACGTCAAAAACAGTCAAATGAAAGCAATAAGCAATCGTGATTGCTCAAAAAACACATTGGCATTGGAACTGCGCCGCTTTTTGAAATCGCTTTCGCAGCAAGCAAAACAACTGGTTCATCCTTTAATTACGTGGTGGTTACTACAATCTCCTTTTGAAATCACTAAGCAAAATTAAATCCATTATATTTTCTAACAAAGAAAAATCCGTACAAGTCACGTGAATCTCTGTGTCATGTTTTGTATGGGTTACATTCAAGGTCTCTCTCTTTTCTATTCTTTATTTCGTTCTGTAGGCAGGGATCATTTAAAAAGTTAAAAGGAAAAAAAAAACCTAGCATCCAACCTCTGGCATTCATTTGAATTTTTTAGTCTTGAATTTAAATTACGTTTTTCGCAATCACGAAGTGTGATAGGACTACTAGCAAGGGCGCCCATATGCAAAATTGTAAGGGGGGGGGGGGCTCAGATATTTTCCCCATGGGTTAGGAGGGTATTTTCTCCATGGAAACCGATTTCAGGGCAGATTAGAGTCATTAAAATATTTCATTTTTAATAATTTATTCATTAAGGGCTGGAGAATAAATGTTTTTACATTTTTTTTTCAAAGAAAAATGTACCAAAAGCAAGGAAGTTCTAGTTTCAAAGGGGGGGGGGGGGCCTCGAGCCCCCCTTGCCCCCTATATGGGCGCCCTTGACTGCTAGTTAGGTTTTTTATATCTACGAAGAAATTCGCACCCGAGATGTTATGACTGTTGATTTTCTATGTTAAATAATACGAGGATGCGGTAATAAAGATATGGTTATTATGGGCCAGTTTGCACCCGTACATTTATCGTAAAGATTATTTACAGGTATACCACGTGTTCTTGTCTTTGTTTCTTATCAATATTAAACGATGGCAATTAATAATTTGAAAATTTTGTATTTAAATGAAGTTTTGCTATTCAAGGTTCGCTATGTAGGTGTTTTCAGTGAAAAGCGCGATTTTATCCAAAAAAAAACTTGATTTTTAACGTAAAATCTGCTAGACACAAGCCTTAAAAAAAAAAAAGAATCAAGCAAATTGCAGACGATTCGTAACCATGACGACGAAAATTAGTCTCACTAAATAAATATTAAAAACAATGAGCTATATTTGTTCTCGTCTTCATGATAATCTGAAAAATCAAAGGAACTTCAACGACGGTCAAGTGAAAACAGTTGCCACTCGTTATTGCTATACATAAAAAAAAGTATTTTTGTATAAGATGAAAAATACATTTTATATCGTTTACAGATATTTTTTTTTTGTAAATACCTCTTTTTCTCATTCTAGTTTTATTGCTTCGCCTAAGTAACAAAAGTTTTCAGTAAGTTACTGCTTTATAGCAAGGGCTTAAAGCAGAAATACATGAAATACACCGCCAGTTCAGGCATTCCATCCGAGGACTGCAGTTTCGTGCTTATTAGCACTCATCAGCCTGGCATAAGAAGTGACTGAGCTGAAGGTGGAGAAGCTCTTAAAGAAGTCAAGAGTGCCAAACAAACTGGTAGCTGATATAGAATTAGCTCTGACCAGACGAGTGATCGAAGCAATGATTCGATTCATGAGTGCTAATAAGCACGAAACTGCAGTCCTCGGCTGGAATGATTGAGCTGGCGATGTATTTCATGTATTTCTGCCTTAGCCCTTGCTATAGGGCGGTAACTTACTGAAAATACCATGCCCTCTTTAATCTTAGAGTTGAACCGAACCATTGCTTCGGTCACTCGTCTGGTCAGAGCTAATTCTATATTAGCTACCAGTTTGTTTTGCACTCTTGGCTTCCTTAAGAGGTTTTCCACCTTCAGCTCAGTCACTTCCAGTGCCCGTAGGGCCCTTTTTTCGTGTGTTTTTGTCCTTTATGTTTTTATATCAATATATAATTTAATTCAAAAAAAAAAAAAAAAAAAATTCGGCCTTGAGCCACAAAAAAATAGATAAAATTTTAGAAAATACAAAAATATCCTCTAAGTGTTGTGTTTAAAAATTTGTTATATCTCTTGTCCTCACGGGCACCGGGCTCCCATTGGACGATCCACTAATCCCGACGAATCGCAGTGCCTCTTACTCCTCTCCTCTCTTTTCGCTCCGCCCAGCGGAGACGCGATGTTCACTCAGTACCCCTAGCTCTTTCTTATGATCACTTATGACTTGGACCTCGGGTAAAAGGGTTTCGACTCTGTACGCCCGCAACAAATAAAGTGCTGCTGCTGCTGCTGCTGCTCAGTCACTTCGGGCTGATGAGTGCTAATAAGCATGAAACTGCAGTCCTCGGCTGGAATGACTGAGCTGGCGGTGTATTTCATGTAAATAACAAATAACCTATTTCTTTTATTTACTTATTTTAGAACTAAGTTTTTCTTCAATTAAAAGTTTTTTTTTTTTTTTTTTTTTTTTTTTTGAAGTGAAAAATCTTTATGCAAGGGCTTTGAAATTTTGATCGGCAAAATTTTGTGCGACGGAAATGCTTTTTGTGTGAGGAAAAAGTCGTACATGCGTTGTTCTCGCTTTTTCTTTCTCGTAGTCCGTAGTTGTGAGTACTGCATCGAGTACAGCTGTCTGTTATCAACAGAGCATCCGTTGAACCACATGTGTATAATCAACGTATTTCTAGTATTGTTTAGTGCTCTCTTTGTTTATAATCTATTTTCTTCATTAAACTTTACAATTTTGGTTTGAATATGGCTGAAATATTTTTGCTGTTACTCGATCCGAATTCCAACGAGGTTAACACTTAGCACTCTGACGATTGAGTACCTGTGATTGTCAGATTGCGGTGTGTGGCTAAGAATACGAAGACGATAATTTCACTTCTTAAGAACGAATGTGATTCACGGTGACACATATGCGTATAATTTCGTGTAAATACATTAATGATAAACACGATCTCCGTTCATTCAAAAGTGATTGACGAATAATTAAAATGTTTCCCTATAACACAAACGTGTTGCTTCTATTGTGAGTCTGTACTACACATCCTGTTTTTTTTAAAAACTTTTTGGGTCTAGTTGTGCACCTCCCCTTTTGGTTGCATTCGGGTGTTTCTAAAGGGGTCTTTAGCCCCCTTTTTGGGGAGGGGGGAATCACTGTTAATTTCGATGTGAACTCAAGTGGTGTTATAATTTGTCAGACACTTGGCGATATATCGCCAGTCTTTTGGTCGCCAAGTTTAGTCGTCAATTTGGCGATTTTTTAAAAAAAAAATCTGGTCTTAATTTGGCCACTGTTGGTGATATTTAGAGAGTAAACTATTGAATCACATTAAAATTGCCAGTAATGGGGAAATGACATTAAATTGGAGTAAAAGGAAGTCATGTGATGCACACATCAGCTCTTTTTTTTTTTTTGTAGTAAACAATGTTTTATACCGACAAATCTCTCCTCAGCCAGAAGAAAAGACTTCAAAAAACCATTCATCTAAATTTTTTCTTTCATTTTTCTACCAGGTTGCACTTCCCAGTAATCGCCCGTTCGAAAGTCGATTCAACTCAATTGCCATTTGCGTAAAAGGCCTTAAATGTCCCGCTTTGAGTGGGAAATAAATAGTAACCTTGTGCATTATTACCACCGGGTGATTTTTCTTCGCTTACGAATCCATTCAGCTTTTTCTGTCAATGGTTAATAGCATCTTAAATTTAAAATGCAACCGGTGGAAAATGAATGTACGGTACATACGGAATAGTTAATTAAATTTAAGAGTAGCGCTCACTCATTTAATGTCGTAAAATAGGAAAAAAAAAAAAAAACACAGGTGGCCTGGCTAGTAAGATACAAAATACCAGCAATAAAAATATCCGACTAAAAACATGTTACCGAAGAGGTCAATAAACCTGTTTTTAGACCATTGATCATTTTTAGAACATATTTCCGTTCAGAAAATTACGGAAGAATTTTATCATGAGGGCTTATTCATCCATTCGAAGTGACACACATAGCAAGTCTTAACAAGTACCATGCGGGTTACCGAAGTCTCTCTCAAGAGAAAACTGGATTGATCTTTCTCAAGGTAGTTTCAGTTAAAATGTTTACTTTAAACACTGTTTAGTTAACAATTTACACTGTTTAAAGTATACTTATAAGTTCGGTGGAACTGTATTTTGTTATTTTTAAATGTTTAGTAAGAGCCGATTTGCTTGGGAAAAATTTCGATTGTTGAAAGAATTTAGGGAATATTGCAAATTTAATATATTAAAAATAAAGTAGAGGTCAAAGCGAATTTTGTCAATCAAAAAGTAGGATATTTTCCCAAAAACTTTGGAAAAATAGGACATTGTAAAAAAAAAAAAAATGTAGCAAAAAGTAAGACAATTATTGTAATGAAAAAGGACATAACCAAAACAATTAAAAGGAAATTTGGTGTTTTTAGCTCCTCAGCACTGAAGAGTTATGCCATAGGGGGAAAATAGCTATTTTGAAGGGCCATATAACTTATTTTTCAAGCCAACTCACAACTTTTCAAGTGGGCTTCTTGAAGAAAATTAACTTTCACGTACAGTCGGACCCAGTTTTAACGAACCTCTAACGAATTTCGCGATTTAGCGAATTTTTCTTTTCCACCAATTAAAATGAAAGCAAAACCCCCTGTTTACCGAATATTAAACCCCTTATTAACGAATTATTTAAACAGCAAAAAAAAAAAGTTTTTATTAATTTGAGTTATGAAATGTTGGATTGTTTCCCAAATGACTTAACTCATATTGTCCGAAGCAGTAAAAGACTTTTCTTGGAATTAGCAATTTTTGAGGGGCGAGGGGAAAACCAATGAATAGTGATTCTGGATACAGAAAGCTATAGGGTCATTATACAAAAAACGTAGGTTTTTGAAGTTGGAATTCATGAAAAAAAAACTTCATTTTTTTAAAGTTAATTTATATTGTTCCTTTTAGGCACCTTTTTACTCTCACATAGTTAGTAACATTCTTTATTGTTTATTTTGTAACTTACGTTCGTAAGTTAAAATTACCCAGAGTTGAAAAGGTCTAACTTGTGATTCTAAACCTCTGTAATGAACTACCAGTACTGCCGTCTATAGGAAATTCTATTACTTAATTAAATCCTGAACGGAGGATTTAAGAAATACTGTGACGGTTATTCAAAAGGTTATGATTGCTATATATATTTTTTTATTTTATAACATAATTCTTTCAACCTATTTAAAAAAAAACCATCAAATGATTCAAATTTCACTATTAAATCTGTTATATTTTTTGTATTGAGTAAATAAATGAAAAATTACATGGGAAGAAATGTGTTGGGACATGTAACGGCCAAATATCCCTCCGTTCAGTGAAAAAAACACATTTAAAAGTTTTTCATAACATTCTTAATTTGTATTAATCATTTTCAAAACTTGTTATACTTTTCTAAATCTCATAAAAAAAGTTTTTTTAAATAAATATTTTTGGAACTAACCACCCTGGACCTAAAAAAAGCGCGTTTTTTTGTAGAATGACCCGATAATGAAACTCCCATTAAAACTTACTTTTTCAAATGTTTTACGTGGCCTGGAAACTAAAAACATGTCATGCAGCAGGCTGTAAATGACACAGTACTTTCTTCTCTTCATAAAGTCAAAAAAGAACCACTTCGAGTCAAATATCAAGGAAATTATCAAATATCTATTACACAGTACTTTAAAATGTCAAACTAACTAGTGTAATAAGTCACGGAATGCTGAGTAAAAAGTCTGTTTTTTCTAATTTTGGATATTTTTGCGCAGTTGCTTTTTAGGGCTTTTAGATAAGTTAAGTGCATTTTTTTTAATTATTTTTTTCACACCCCGCTTTTACGAATAACCTCGATTTAACGTATAAAAGTTTCGGTCCCGATGAATTCGTTAAATTGGGTCCGACTGTAAAAGATTTTTTCCTAAATACTGATAATCATCATGATCTACTTGATGAATTTAATAATGCTAGATTTAAATTTTCAAATGAATGAAAATAGTGGTTTCAAATCTTCAAAAGATCTTACTAATTTTAAAAGTTTTTGTCAACATTTGTGAAACTTTTAGAATGTGATTGAACAGAACCATATCTTTAGAAAGAAAGAAATTTGCGCACAACAGGTGGTCATCTCGAAAAAGCCTACTTTTGAAATTTTTTGTAATCGTTTTACCATTTGTTATCCCACAACTTAGAGAGAAAAATTACCGATTACATTATAAAACTATTTTTAAATCCTTATACTCTTTTAAACTGTTTAAATGTATTATATAATCGAATTGTATTTCCTATCCTACAGGTGTAAAAAACATTTCCAGCTGTGGTGCTATAAAAATTCACTCGATGCGACTGCGCTATCTAGAAAACAATCACTCGGAAAAATCAAAAGCAGCATAAATCTATCTTTATACTAATAATAAAGCTGAAAGTCTGTCTGTCAGGATCTCTGTGACGCGCATAGCGCCTAGACCGTTCGGCCGATTTTCATGAAATTCGGCACAAAGTTAGTTTGTAGCATGGGGGTGTGCACCTCGAAGCGATTTTTCGAAAATTCGATTTTGTTCTCCTTCTATACCAATTTTAAGAAAATTTTTCCGAGCAAATGATCACGACGTGGAATATTAAATTACGAAATCATCATAACGTTGAACCGTAACATCGGCGAGCCATTTAACATAGCAAGTTGGCGAGAAATTCATCATCCATTTATTTGTTAATATACAGGCGAACGAAATGATCTTTTAATTTTCTACTACGGGCAAAGCCGTGCGGTTGCCACTAGTTATATAATAAATGAAGTGGACTAAAAGATATTAGTATACAGGGTACTTCGTTTTTAACCTGCAAAAGACCTCTATTTTCGCAACCGTTAGTCCTAGATGCATACTTCCAATTACAAAAATGTTCAAAATCAGATGCAGAGTGTAGATATTGAAAGTTCGAAGCAGAAATTAAAATGAGTCAAAAAATACATAGTTTAACGTTTTATACGCGCCCTAGGTCCTCTAACTGATATTTAGGGAAATAATCTCCATTGAAAAATATTACTAACACAAGCCATGATACGCAAAAACACACTAAAAAACCTCGAACAATTTGAAAAACCATTCTTTGCACACATATAATTTTAAACATTTGTTAGCCGCTATATTTCCCCCAAAAGGTGTTATTGACGGCGAGTGTAAAGTGGTGTAAGTCACAAAACGCTGCGTTTATATCTCGGTGAATATTAGTCGTGCAAATGCCAAACTTTTAGTGTTGGAATTATTTTTCAATGGAAATTATTCCCTAAATATAAGTTAGGGGACCTGGGGCCCGTATAAAAAGTTATATTTTGTATTTTTTGACTCATTTTTATTTTTGCTTCAAACTTTCCAAATCTAAACCCTGCATCTGATTTTGAACACTTTTGCAATTGGAAGTATGCATCTAGGCCTAACGATTACGAAAATAGAGGTCTTGCAGGTTAAAACGGAGCACCCTGTATATCTAGCAATAATGGAAATGTTAAAAAGAATAATGATAACAGTGGCGTAACTACGTACCGCAAGACCCCGCCACGCGTTGAGGCCCGGAGTCGGAAGGGGCCCGAAAAGTTTTTAGCTTTTTCTTCATTCAGTTTTATCAAATTTTTCCGTAATCAAATTTAGTTTGAAAAGCCTAGATTGGTTACGGAGTACCAAAAGTTTGCACTTCTTCTTGCTTATCTCTCTGTTCTGAATCGGATCAGATCCATGAGGTTGTTCGCCTTAATCAACTTCAAGACAGAAGCAAGTCTCTTCAGTAGATGCTCGCGTACCAAACCAACACAAAAAATCAGATGTTGTGCAGTGGCCTCTTCAGTTTGACATTTGGTGCAAATTGGGAAAGTCCTATTACCCTGGGAAAATCTGAGGGTTTTTAGATGACCTGTGCTCAGGCGAGCCAAAGCAGTTTGATCTCTCCTATCACCCTCAAATCCAAGGGAAGCCCCAGGACCCTCGTTTGCACTTCTTTCCACAATATAGGTAGAGACAGGGCCCGATAAAGATATCGGGGGTCCTAGGTGAACCACTTTTTCGGGGCTCCCTTGTAGCCAAACATTATAGTTTTTGCCATTTTAAAAAAATAGTTTTAACCATTTGGGGGCCCCCAAATAGCAGGGGACATAGTCCACGGTCTAGTTGGCCTATTCAGTACAAGCCCTGAGTAGAGAGGGGGGATCACACCTTCATGCGCGAAAACTAAATCTTGACAAGGTGCAAAAAGTAGCATAATACCCCCCCCCCCCCATTCCCCCACCTAGGTCTCTTGACACGGAGAGAAGGAAAAATCTGAGTCCTGACCACACGGGGGCCCGGAAATGGACAAACGAGGGATTTTTTGGGTAGGATCTGAGTTGGGGGACCTAGAATTCAGCATTATGACCCAGCCTCCTGCACGTCACATATTAAGTAAAATTTATGCTCACGGAAATTTATCAAATTTTATATAGGGCCCGAATAACGACTGATACGGGCCCAAACTTAGCAAATTTCAACAATTTATAACTATTGCCAAATTACATTTAAAAAATGAATATAGCTACTATAAGATGGAAAAACGCCCATTAGCAAAGTATCTACAACGTGGAGCCCGATGAGGAGAACAGGGCTGTCACAAACATTGCTTCACTCCCCCAAGTTTTTAAGAAAGGGGCCAAAAATTAGATTTTAGTGTTGCAAAAAAAAAAAAAAAAAAAAAAAAAGGATGGGGGGAACTTCGAAATGGTAAACGTTAAAAATAAGAAGGAAAAGAAATGGGGGACGGAGGAGGGGAATAAAAAATGAGCAGATAAATAAAAATACAAAAAAAAAATTAATTAATTTGAATTTTGATATCTTGAATTCAAATTATGTTTTTCGCAATCACGAGTGTGTGTGTGTGTGTGTGTAGACGTGTGTGTTTGTGTCTGTGTGCAGGCATGAGTGTGTGGGTATGTGTGTTTATATGTGTAGGTGTGTGTGTAGATGTATGTTTGCATGCGTGTGTGTGTAGGATACGGACGCAACCTGGAGACGGTTTTCGCTATAGGAGCAGCATCGGGAGGCGCCGGTCGACGGTGGTGTTGCAGAGAGAGGCGGGGGGGGGGATTAAATTCAAAGGAACGCCAAAAATAGTCAATTGAGAACAATAAGCAATGTGATTGCTCAAAAATCCCTGTAAATTTTAAACAGAAATGGAATTTTAAAATATTATTCAGAAATGTCAAAGAAACTGAATTATTTCGATAACCTAAATAAAGGCCCCAAAAATATATGCTGCAATGAAAAATATTCTGTGCGTTATGAAAACCAATGTCAAGCCAAACGTGATAGCTTCATAGCGGCAGTTAATATGCTTACATTTTTGTTCTTTTTCAGCTCGTAATATCTTAACAAAAAGAGCAGCTTAGTGGCGGAAAACACATGGGTCACCGAAATATGTTCCAAATAGAAGCCAGGGCCGATGAAAAATCATGTCAGTCTAGTCGGAAACTAGTGGCCCGGCCCTTAGAAGGCCCCCCCACTCAGAACCAAAGCAGTTATAAGTTTTATGTGAGAAGGAGGGTTAGGAGACCAAACAGCCAAGGTGCCCGCATTTGCTCTCGGTAGCCCTGACAGAAACAGTTAAAAGAGAAAGAGAGAGATTTAAAATATCGGGTGTAATAGTATAGTATGTAGTTCTATCTAAATATTTGAGGGTAAAAAATAAAAATGGTCTACAAATGCGTTTTAGGACTTTAATTTCGATAAATTTCCGGGAAGAGTCTGCGAATAATTAATATCATCCAAGATTGTCTAAAATTCGCGTTTTAGGAGCAATTTCAATAACTTTCAGGGGGAGAGTACTAAAAGCCTTCTCTTTTTATCTTTAAATATGTCCCACGATTGCGTTTGTAGGACTTTAAATTGGAACAGTTTTCAGAGGTGAGACTCGAACTCTCCGTCAATCCAATATTACTGAAAATAGACTAAAATTTACGGTTTTAAAACTTTGGTTTTGAAGAAATGCCGGGAGAGGTCCAGATCCCCATCCCTTGAGGTCATCAAAGGTGGCCTACAATTGCGTTTTCAAGAAAATTTCCGGGGTACAGCCTCCGAACCCCCGTTCCTTTAAAATTACCGAAGATCATTTAAAATAGCGTTTTGGAAACTTAAATATCAAAAAATTTCCGGAAGTCCCATCTTTCACCCCATTCCCTCTACATAGAGTTTTAAAAACACATTTCTAGACCACTTTCGATGAAGTATGGGGAAAGGATGAGAGGGTTTAAAACTTTGCCCCGAAATTTTTCGAAATCGAAGTTCCAAAAGGCAACTTTAAGATGGTTTACAGTCGCATTTTAAAAACTTCAATTTCAAAAAATTTACAAAGAAGGGCTTCAAAACTTGCCCTCTTCTTAATATCACCAAAATTCGCCTAAAACTGCGTTTTTGGAACTTCAATTTCGAAAAATTCTGGGACAGAGTACGCAATTCAATCTTTTCTCCTAACGTTGTCAAAGGTGGCTTACAATTGCGTTTCCAAAATTTTGAAAAATTTTCGGGGGAGTGCACCCTACCCCCCCCCCTCTCCTTTTCTGAGCAGTAACGAAGATCGTCTAAATCCACGTTTTGGCAACTTTAATATCGAGAGATTCTCAGAAGAGTCTCTGACTCCCTCCCCCAAAGGTGGCTTATACGTAAAACTAAAATTTCGAAGATCTTCTCTAATTGCGTTTTTTGAATAAATATCAAAACATTGCAGGAGGAGAGTCACTTGACCCCTTCCCATTTCGTTACTCACACACACAAAAAAAAGCTTACATTCACGTTTTTAAGACTTAATTTCGAAAAAATTACGACGAAAGACCCTGAACCTTCTTTCCTCCAAATATAGTATAAAATTCTGTTTTTTTAAACTAGAATTTCAGAAGAATTTAAGAAACTCCACCCGACCCATTATTTCGATAAATATTATACTTACAATTAAGTTCAATTAGTTAGTTAAATTATTTTTCTCCTCATATTGTGACGAATTCTCCGGATTTGTGTTGCAAAGGGACCCTTTCTAAACTAAAAGCTCAATCCTCCCTCTCTTTGACGAAATATTCGAGAAAATACAGCATATAGCTATTTTTTTTTCCTTTTTTTTTGTCAGTTCTCTCGCAACTTCTGGTTGTGTTGGTGAGCTTTTTGCACTGATGAAGAGGCTCCATTGTAGCCTTGAAATAGCTATATGCTGTATTTTCTTGAATATTTGTGCTTTATTTACGTTGTTTTTTCACCTTAATCATATTGTAGCACAAAGCTTATTTGATAATTTTTCATTTAACCGCCCTTTCTTTCTTCATCTATATAATATTTGTTTGAAAAAAAAAAGTACTAAAAATATAGCTTAATACGATTTTTAATAGGGGAAATGGGGGGGGGGGGCAAAATGAGCCGGGCCGAAAATTTGAATTTACGCTACTGAATGATAAGTAATTTTTGCAATGAAAATTGCTCAAATGTACACAATTATACGAGTTTCACTGTTGATTATTTTTTTTGCTAAACGGTTTCAAATAAAGAAATTTTCTGCGGCACGATAAAACCACTCCATATTTGAGAAATTTTTTAAAACGAGCCTAGAGAAATCAAAGACGATGAAAAGTAAAAATTACGAACTTCTTCACATCAATATACAACAACGTAACGGAAAGATGCCGCTTGCATAGATAAAATGTGAAACAATATAAAAAAAAAAAGAAATTCAAGTCAATTCCTACTTAGGTCAACAAAGAAAAAATTAATTTTTATATAAATGTGTATGTAACAGAATCACAATATTAAGTGATAAAATAGAAATTTAATTTAATTAATGCATTAATTATTTGAAAAACTGCACTAACATCAAGTGTGATTCACACTACAAGTTTTAAAAAACGTATTCAAACTTGAGTAGATGAATAAAAAATACGTATTTTATTTGCGATTGAAAAGTTAAACAAAAAATATAAAAATACAGTGCTCCCAAAAGTGTTCGTACACCTACGACTTTCAACAAAATAGGCCCGTATCCATTAGTTAGAATTAATATTTCGGAATATCTATCTAATTATAAGATCTATGATCTATTTTTAACAAAACTACATGAAAAGTTTTTAAAAAATATTAAAACTTAATTTTTAAAAAATCAAAAACCAAACAGTGCCGGAAATTTTATCTCACAAAAATCTTTGTACACTTTAAAAAATGTCTATATATTAGTAAATAATCTAACTTTTTATTAAGTTATTATTTAGTAGAATATCATGCAGTATCAACAACACCTTTTAAGCGTCTGGGAATAAATTTCATTCTTTTTTCTTTTTGCGTAATTTCTGAGAAAGCGTTCAACCTCACTTCGAGTCTTACTGTTTCTAGCTCTTTTTTCGTTTTAAAGCCGTATTTTCGTAATCTAACCTCCAGATATTTCTAAATATGTTACATGAAGTTCAAATCTGGAGATTGAGGTAGTATTTTCTAAACTTTAGGACAATTTTTGAGGCACTAGACGCAAACGTTGAAAAGCTTGTGCTTATCGTTATCTTGATGAAAAACAAAGTTGTTTCCAATAACCAAATTTCTGGCTAAGAGTTTAAAATTGGTTTTTAAAATATTTAAATGAACAGCATGATTCATTATTTCATCAAAAAAATTACAAACTACCAATTCCTGATGCTGATATGCACCCTCACACTAGAACACCTCCACCGTCTTTATTAACTGGTCCAACTAAGTTCTTAAGATTCAGTTCCTAAATTTTTTCTTCTACTTACAATTACGCAACAATTTAACCAAAAATGTTGAATTCATTTTTATCTGTAAGTAAGACGTAATTCCAAAACGTTTTGAGCTTATTTATCATTGATTTTGCGACGAAAAGTGTAAGCTTTCTGTTTTTCGCACTACCAAGAAAATTTCTGCGGGAAGAGGTCCCATTTAATCCATCTAATCAGAGAACTTGGCGTACAAATTTAGGTAAAAATTAAATGTAAAATTTTTCATTTAACTGTGCAGAAATTTTTACAGCACTCAAATGTGTATTTTTCATAATTTTTTAAACTTTAAATCTACGATCACGCTTTGTCAACTTTACCGGTTAACCTTTCCTTACCTTGTTTTCGGTCCGATTCTTTTCTTAAAATCATTTTATCAACCACTTACTATAAAATGGAATAAATTAACTAATTTAGAGATATCTCAAACCAATTTTAAGCTACTGCGAGGAAAAAATTGAAGGGAAAAAAAACTCGAATGATTAAATTTTTTAACATTATTTACAGTTTGTATTTTGATTTTTCGAATAAAGAAGATTTTAGTAAGATAAAACATAGATGAATCAAATCTGCTCAAAATAAATACCAACTCACCTGTCCGGCAATATTCTAAAAGCATCGGCATTTATAAATCGCTTTCGTCTATTTTTATTCTCATCTTCACCACATACTGAAACAAACAAAAAGCCGCAAACAATTGCAGAAACAATTGCGAATCTCATCTTCGCCGGAAAACAGCGCGAGAGAAAGAAACGGAAAATCAAAATTCGACTGCCAGATCACTCGCTATCTCGGAGAGAACTAAAATAAATACAACAGAGCAGACGAAAGTTTATATCGGGTCTGACAATCCAGGAGGCGCTGTGAACGAATAATCTAGATGATTCGGCGGTGGATCCTCAAATTGGGCTGACACGTTACGTGACCTTTTATCCCCGGATGGGAATTGGAAATGGGGGCGGAGATGGGCAGTAGAGGTCATTGGGAATTTTCCGCTTGTAGCCGTGTCTGATAACAAGAAATTATCTGATAATTTTCATGGAACTTCAGTGAAGACAGACATCTTGACAGAAGTTTTGATTGTAAACAGTTCCTAGAAATTTGATTAATGGGAGAAATTGCCGTGTTATGGCGAAATAGTTAGGAATTCAATATTTAATAGAATCTGATAGTACCTTATAATTATTCAGCTTAATGCAAATGTAACTTAAATTTTGGCCATTTTTTTGTGATGTCAGTAAAAGATATTTGTGTAATAGACATAAAACCGAACTTTTGTTGGTTTTCAGTATTTCTTTCCGGTAATAGGTTTTTAAATATTTTTATAATTTACCGAGAGCTAAAAATATCGCTCTAATGACTGATTTTCTAGCATAATTCTGATCAAAATTTTCATGAATGTATAATTCAAACTCATTACTGAATTCTGAGCTACAGTTATGTTGTAGTCCAAATCAGGAAACAAGACATTAATGTTAACAAGAACTCGCTGCATAACTTTGTAAAAGCATTTTAACGAAATTCGCAACTCCGATAAACTGTAGGGGGCGCTGCAACACGACTGTCTAATGGCGGATGAAAAAGGTAAAACAAACAAATGCCGTAACTTGTAACCTGCTTTGAAGCTAATGAATGACAGTAAACTTTCATCATGTTTGTGGTAAGCTTTCTTTTCTATTCTTCTGAAATTACATTACACCACAAACTGTCCGAAGCCTGTAATTTACCCCAAAGAAATCACGTGGAACGGAATGTTTTACCTTTTTCGGTAGTATTGTTGACCACCGCAAGGTAACGTATTCGAGCTCTGGAGTTGCGAATAAAGACGTCAGCAATTTCAAATTATTTTGTTGCTTTATAACGCATAGCATCCCGAGATGAAGGGCGATTAGCCCAGTTGGTAGGAGCGTCCTGTTAATAACGCAAAAGGCATGGGTTCGATGCTCCTATTAGCCAGAAAATGTTGATTTCGAACAGCTTATTTTCATCAGATGCATTCAGTTCCAAGTTTCCATGCATATGTAATCTTAATTCAATAAGGGCAGGATTCTCACCCACAGTTGTGTTGTTATATCAAAATCAGAGAGGAAAAAATACCGTTTATTTCAACATGGTAAATCACAGTATCATATACAGTAGGCGGCGTTTAACGTGATCACTTTGGGACAAATGCAGTTTGAAAACAATTAAAGATTTTTTTCAATTAAGAATCATTTATTTTAACACAAATTAAAATTACAGTGACTCACCTAATCGCAGTTTTAAATTATAGATTAGAAGAAAGGAAATACGTATCTGCATCATAAAAAGGAAAACTAAAAGCAATTTTTTAAACTTTTAGTAATAAAAGAAATAAAGTCTGACTCACATGATCAAGAGAATTTCTTTCAATGTTTGAATTGTCTTTTGTCTTAGCAAACTGTTTATGAAACCTTCGTACTTGTATTGCTTAAGAAAATCGTCAGCAGTGCCTCTTTGTTGCACCTCAGGCCCTAAGGCACGTACAGACTCTCATTTCTGCAGCAGTTGGAGAATTTTAAACATCGCGAACACCACCCTCCCCCCCCCCCAAAACAAGAGCCTCCCCAAAAAGTGAAAAAAACCCTTAAAACACCCTCCTTAAATACATGAAATACACCACCAGCTCAGTCAGTTCCAGCCGAGGAATGCCGTTTCGTACTTATTAGCACTCATCAGCCCGGCATAGGATGTGCTAATAAGCATGAAACTGCAGTCCTCGGCTGGCATTGACTGAGCTGGCGGTGTATTTCATGTATTTCTGCCTTAGCCCTGGCTACAGGGCGGTAACTTACTGAACATACCTGCCTTGCCTTCAATACTCGAGTTGAACCGAACCATTGTTTCGGTCACTCGTCTAGTTAGTGCTAATTCTGTATTAGTTACCAGTTTGTTTTGCACTCTTGACTTCCTTAAGTGGTTTTCCACCTCCAGCTCAGTCACTTCCTATGTCGGACTGATGAGTGCTAATAAGCACGAAACTGCAGTCCTCGGCTGGAATTGACTGAGCTGGCGGTGTATTTCATGTATTTCTGCCTTAGCCCTGACTATAGGGCGGTAACTTACTGAACACCCCCTTAAAGTTTCAATAGCACAGCCTGCGCCACGCCCCCTCCCCCCTAGGTAAGCACCCCTCTTGGCATACATCTTCATCAGACATTGTTGCAGCCACTTGTATACTTTCATCTATTGACATCCATTCAGCAATGTTAGTTTCATTCATTGGTATGTTATTCTTTTTTGCTATTGAGTGTTTAACGTGGCCCAGTCACCATTAGCGGACACGGAGGATCTTTGACCGATTTGGCATAGAACCTGGAAACCACCAGTCAGGTGAACGCCTTATCAAACAGACCACCATGGCAACTTCAGTCCATGTAAAATGTTGATGTAAAGCAGTCTACGTAAAAATGAAATGAATCCTCGATATCTACTGAAATAAACATGAAAACTTATTAAATCAGCTGAAATAACGAAAGGCCAATTTGTTGGCTCTTCCTATTCCTTGCTTACCGGTGCACAGTTCCGTTAATTTTCATCGCAACCGTAGTTTCTGTTAACGAGGCATAGTGTATCAAATCGTTTTAAGCAACAAGACCTTTTCATGCATTTTTGCGATTGACGATTGGTAGGAACCGGCACTTTTACGCAATCATGTGATCTACTGTCTAACCACGGATTGTATGGAAAGGCAAACATCCGGTTTACACGCGGAAATGGAAGCATCTATTAGTTTTCAGGGATGTCAGCTTTTGCAGATGTATGTTAGCCTCTAAATTAAGCAGAGTCACATTCAAATAAGCGGAATACGCGCATAAAATTTTTATTTTTCCCCTCATTCAGATGGAGTCGCCTTAACTGGATGTTTGCCAATTCCATACAATCCGTGGTCAAACAGTAGTTATGGGGCTGTTAAGCGGCTCGTATGGGTGGGAAAGGGGGGCAACTGCCCCCTCACTTTTTAGAGTTAAAAATTAACTATCGATTGAAAAATGATTTTCTATTGGGTAAATTGTGTGGAAAGTAATGTGTAAAAATATTTTCGTTTTTACTTTTTTCGTCTTATTTCAAAAGAATGGAACTTTGAAATGGAAGGGGAAAGTCAACGTCGGCCATCTGTTCCGATTTTGATGCGATACACCACTTTTTCATCAGTAATATTAAAACCCAATAATGTAGTCCAATTGCGCAAAAAAAAAAAAAAAAGCTTCAGGTCCACGCTCGTTGACCCCTACAGTGTTTTGACCCTCCTCCCACTTTTTTGGTGCACCAGCCGCCTATGGTGCTGTATAGAAATGATTTCACGCTTTGAGGAGGAGGGGGTTCGTAATATTGTGGCAGTTTATGAAGAGGGGGAGGGTGGGAGCAACAAAAAGTGTGACATCACACATTTTTATGAAAATATGCTTGTGAAAAACAGCGTGACATGTAGCAAAGGAAGGGGGGGGGGATCGGGGGGAAGTGTGACACTTTGTGATAGAGAGGGAAGGTTAAATTTGTTGAAAATCAGTGTGACATCAGTTTGTGTGCAATCCCTTACTTCGAAAAATTCTGGTATTCCGTATGTTAAAAAAAAAAAAAACTACTTAAATTCTAATACATGTTTAATATCAGTATCTTGAAGATTTTCGTAATTGTAAGAAACTAATTTTAAGAGATAAATTATGCTAATGACAACTAAAATTTCATGAAACATTTATCCAAATAATAAATAAGGTATTTTGATTCTGGAAAAAAAAAAAAAAGAAAAAAGAAAAAGTTTTCTGTAAAAATCAGCCCAGTGACCACATTTGGGACACTATATCCATGGGCGGAGTTAAGGGGGGGGGGGCTTAAGAAGGCTACTCCCATCCCCCGATAGCCTATTAGCCCCCTAAAAGGAGAATACAAATCAAGTTTAAAGCCTTCTTTTTGTGTATCTCTAAATTAATTATTTTCGTCCTTCAAAAATTACACCTTTAATATAATCAGCTTATTTTTTTCCTCAGCATTAAACACGCCTTCTGTCAACTCAAGCACTCCTATTTTTTGCTCCTTGTACATTTGTTGTTGTAAACAGTGCCAGATCTTTTGGGAAGGTAAGCCAGGGCACGAACAGAAACTTCAAATTCAAAAAAATAAAAATATAAATAAATAAATAAATAAATAAATCTCGGAATTGCATCTTAGGCGCCATTTTTTAATTATGCAAGGGTCCCGAAGGGGGGGGGGAGTTAGAAAAATATCTGCATAACCTCACTTTGAGGGCGGGGGGGGGTGAAACCCCATTCTTACGTAATATTTTCCAAGTCGATATTTTACTTTAGAAATCGCGCGGTCAAGTGGTTTGGCAGGGATCCATCCTATTTCATTTGCGTCTGGAAGGTAAAAAACGTATCAGGATGAGATGCTTTTTACTTGTCTCACAAAGAATGAAGTGTGTAAAATATAAAGAATCGCGCTATGTATCGCATATTTTATTTTTAATTAGTATCGCATCGTATAATACATTTGAAAAATAAAAATTTTTGATTAACATCAAAGTGGGAATTTTAGTGTAACTGATCGTTTTCTAACAACATTTTATTATTTTGAAAAACGAAATAGAATCTTACATAAGAATAGGGGGATCGGTTTGAAAAATCTTACGTACCCTTACATGGGGGTGGGGGGGGAGTCAAAAATTTCCAAAACCATCCTTATGTAAATAATGAACGGACCCCTATACCGCTCTCTTTTCCCCTAAATTGGTCCAACAAAGCCTAAAATGATGCTTTTGGAGAATCAATTACAAGAAGAAAAAAAATCCAAAAGGGAATCTTCCTCCTCCTGCTTCATTCAATATCACCAAAGATAGCTTTGAAATACGTTTTTAGAAAAGAGAGCTTCTGCGTCTACGTTCAATTCACTAACATTACACAAAAAAAAAAAAAAAAAAAAAAAAAAAACTGAAACCCTAATGCGGCAAAAAAAAAAAAAAAAAAGGTTGGTGCTGTTTGATATCATCGCCTTTTGAATGAAACAAGTTATGTCATTTGATGTGCTAGATATTCCTATTTATTTAGCTCCATTGAAATCCTCTGTCACTTCCACAGTAATAACATTTTAACTCAATTCAAATGCTGTAGTCACTACATATAAAGCAAGCATTTTAATTTGATACAATTTTTTTTTAAGTTGACATCGCTCGATTACGGCATTTGAATTGAATTATGCGATGTTGATGAGGAAGTGACAGAGGATTTCAATAAAACTAAATAAATAGGATGATCTAACATACCAAATGACTTGTTTTGCCCAATAAGACGATGACATCAAATAGTACCGTGTTTTCGGGATTTATTTTTTAAAACTTTTTTTAAATTTTGATATTTTTCGTTTTAATTAAAGCGTAATTTTTAATTTTTAGAATATCGGTTCTCATTTCTTTCTAAGCTACACATACAAAAAAAAAAAAATCTCAAAACAAAAAAACGGACAAAAGCGCTTTATTATGCTTCAACAATTATGTTTCCTTTCTCTACGAGAAGGCACTTCACTCCTCCCTCGTCAAGTGGTATTCGATGATTCTATTTTGCTGTTTTTGAGACAAGGTATATTCGGAACAGAGCATTTTGGTGTAAAAGCAGCAGTTTTTAAAATGTAAGAATAACTGAAATGACAACAGATAAGTGAAGCAAGTGATGTAGTGGACACTAAGTTTTTTTTTTTTGCACATTAAAATACACGCCCAAGTTGAGGCTATCTGGTTGTCTCCTATAGAAGCGCATGGATTGCTTACCGATCACCCCCGCGTAAAATTGAACTCTGCGTTCGAGGAGGTGTGGCGAAGTGCCTTCTCGTGAAAAACGGACAATAGATAAGACGTAAAACAATTTTATCGAATGGTTATATTAATTGTTTTCGTTTACGCTTTAGCGCATCTGACTCAAATTCTGTTATTGTTTCACAGAAAACAACAAGTCTGCAAAAACGCCCATATAGGGGGGGAGAGGGGGACTTGTTTGCTTTTAGTACATTTTTCTTTGCAAAAATGTAAAAACATTTCTTCTCCAGCCATTAATAAATAAGTTATTAAAAATGTCAAATTTTAATGACTTTAATCTGCCCTGAAATCGGTTTCCACGTGGAAAATATCCAGCTAAACCACGGGGAAGATATTTGAGCCTCCCCCCTTTCAACTTTGCATATGGGCGCCCATGCAAGTCTGTATTTATGAAAACTTGATTACAGGATTTCTTTGAATGTAAAGATTAATTTTATCATATACTGACGTCGTTTTGATGCAATGTCGTTTTAGGTAGAACAAATTCATAGAGGAACGTTTCAAGTTTATCTTTTCGTTCATTGCACTTGACATAAATTTGTGATTTGACTGGCCACCGTGACCTTCCACACCTTTCCTCATACAGCAAATTTTATCTGACGACTAGAAAGTCGACCATCAAGGTATGACAGGTGAAAATTGCCTCAATTCTTCTACACTTGAACAAAGCAATTGCCTGTTTGGTGATATTTTGATAGTTGAAATTGTAACCCTAAATCCAGTGGATTAACCCTAAACTCCAGTAGAGATCCTAAATACGGAGAGATTGGACAACTTCGGAACGGCGGCCATCTTATGTCCAAACATGCTCACTCCCCGTAGACCGTAAGGCATCTTCGGTCTCATATATCACTGTACATTGTATCGAAAAAAAATGGAAGTTAGTTATGATATAAGGAAATGCAATATGCAGTTCACAAATATCTGTTTGTTTTCTATCTTTATGAACAAGTTTTTGAGAAAGAAACTTTTCTTTGTAAGCGCTATGACGATACGAAACGATTGGCGCCGGATTGACAGACTTGGCGCTCACTCCGTTTAATGAAAATACGAAGAGAAAACAAATCAGTCTGTTCTTAAAAGATTTCATGTCCTATATTCCGTAGGAAAGCTAAAAATTCACACGGCGCAGCATTTCGAGCTGACAACACTTGGACTAAACATGGCGGAGTTCGGCGCGCCGTTGTCCAATCTCTCCGTATATAGGATCTCTGAACTCCAGTAGGTAGCGTTCATTGTTGACCATTTTTTCGTTTCTTCCTTCCCCTGAAATGACACAGTCTGTTTGGTTCTATTTTTATTTTAATTACTTCTACTTTAATTCTTAACTTCTACTTTAATATAGAGGGCGCAGTTTTTGTATTGTTCCATGGAACAATAAATAAAAAAATGTTTTTTTTTGGCTGAAAACTCAATGATGTTGTGTGGCTTGTTTTTACACACATAAAATTACGGTTTCTTTGTGTACGTGGAAATTTTTCCTCTGGCGCAACGTACACAGTCTTACCAGTAAAAGTCAAGTCACCGGATCGAGTTCAGCTTTGTCACAATAAAGCCTTTCCCTGCATGTTAATCATTACCAAAACATATTATCAAATTATCATGCCGTGTTGCGAGTTTCATTGTTGCATCACGCGGGTCGTTTGACCATCGGCTATAATATTTATATGAGGATTCGGCAAAATTATCAGCACTCGGAAAACTTTGAAGTCCTATTCGGCAGAATTAGCATCATTCGCAAAATTTGGAGTTTCATTCGGCAAATTAAGAATTTCCGCCCTCCCAAAAATTTGAGTTCGGTGCGCCCCTGGCTATGCTTTTATTGAAAAACACGAGCTTATAATGTTGAAGAAGGTATATTGAAACAACAAACCAAATTAATTTTCATTTGAAGTTATCAACTTCAACATGATAAGCTTATGTGTTTCCACAGAAGCATAGCTGCTCTTGGCCAGTCCTGCGACTGCCATTCCTTTCTTTGTTTTCTTACTTTTACGGTGAAGAAAACGGAAAAAGAGTTGGTTGTCTAGACGTCTAAGTTAAAAAAAAAAAAAGAAATCCACCGTACCGCGAGAAAAATAAAATGAAATGAAATACGAAAAAATTAATTTGAATTTTGTCATCTTGAATTCAAATTATGTTTTTCGCAATCACGAGTGTGTGTGTATGTAGGCGTGCGTGTTTGTGTGCAGGTATGAGTGTGTGGGTAGTTGTGTGTATGAGTGTTTGTGTGTGTGGGGGGGGGGAATGTGTATGTGTGTGTAGGCATATGTGTGTCTGTGTGCAGGCATGAGTGTGTGGGTAGTTGTGTGTATGTGTAGGTATCTGTATGTATGCGTGTGTATGTGTTTGTTTGTACGTGCGTATATGTATGCGTGTAAGTGTAGGATATTGACGCAACCTGGAGACGGCTTTCGCTAGAGGAGCAGCATCGTGAGGAGCCGGTCGACGGTGATGCTGCAGAGGGTGCTGGCAGGAAAATAAAATGATAGCACATCAAAACAGTCAAATGAAAGCAATAAGCAATCGCGATTGCTCAATAAAAGTTCTTGCACAAACAGTCACAGGTTATTTTCAGTAAGTTACCGCCCTATAGCCAGGGCTAAGGATGAATTACATAAAATACACCGCGAGCTCAGTCATTCATCCGAGGCGATGTATTTTATGTAATCACAGGTTACTTAAAATTTTCGCATTTGATTTTAGAAAATTTTGTTTTTATTTCGTCTTACCTAGTGGAACACGCATCTGCACGCACAGAAGTTCAATTTTACCCGGCAAAACAGCTAATAACAGAGTCAGCCTGAAGCAAATATTTCCAAGCACTCTACTCATCAATCTTCGCTGCCGAAAGCGCACCACATAAGAATAATCAAGGAAGTACAAAAAAAAAAAAAAAAAAAAAAAATCTTGTCATTGAACTCACTTGAAAGCGAAAGTTAAATTAAAAAATTTTACAACACGGTACAACAGATCTTCAACACAATAGATTAGGTTGGTTAAAATAAGCAAAAAGAACCTTGTGCATCATCTTTTTGATTTTTCATGCGAAAGAAATTAAACTCAAGGTTTTGCTAAAGAATAAGAAAACTATTTGAAAAAGTTGAAAAGCACCGATATTTCTTCGAAAACTCTTTTTTCCACATGTACCTACATGCAGGGCGGCTTCTCTAAAGAGACCATCCACTGGATCACGAAAATTGCTTAAATTGCTTTTTCAGAGAGATGGTCTCTAAGAGACTAAACTAATTCTTTATTTTATCATCGCAGCTAAAATGAAATGAATTTTCTGTTTTTTTTTTTTTTTGCTGATTTTAACGAGTTTTTCTTCTCATAAAATAGATAGCGCTTAGGTTTTTTTTTTCCTGTAACAGAGAAGAGACAATGTTAAGATTCGATCTGGGAAATAATCTGCACTCTTCCGATGAAAAATGGCGTTTCATGACTGGAAATACAGTGAAACCCAAATTTTACGTTCTCAAGGAACTGAGTTAAAAAATAACTTAAAATGAAGGAAAACATAAAATACGGGAAAAAGTTTAAAAAAAAAAAAAAAAAAAAAAAAAAAGAGAGAGAGAAAGAAAGGGGAAAAAAAATTAGGCAGTAAAGATTATTCTTTCAAAATATATAATACTGTATTTTACAAAAATAACAATATTGTCACAAATTCTGTAAATAGTAATTATTTTTGTGATTAATTTGTTGTAATCTTGCTAAATTTGGCGTTTATTCCGTTATTTTTCATCTAAAATTATCTTAGTAACGTAACCTGTAAATAGTTTCTTATAATGTGCATACAACCCCCTAACATTCGACTGAAGTATATGGTACCCCATTTCTGAATGTGATTTGTGAGTGGAATAAAAATAATATTAGAAAGTGGTAGAACGGTGTAGGATTTTCTGGAATATGTGAGAGCTCTCTTTCGAGGTTCATAAATAGCCATGCGGCGAGTTCAAGGTTAGTCTCGAATGAGTCGTTGCGCTGAGAGTATGTATTTAGCTCTGTGTGTATTAGCCTTTGCGCTGTGTTTTTTCGTATTTGGATGCAAATACGGTGTTGATTTATATTTGCCTAATTGTTATGGTTAATTTAGCAGTTGCTAACGATATTTCTTGTACAAAGTTGTAAATGAATCTCCTGTGTTTTTTTCTCAAGAACAGTGTCGTCGTATAAAGAAAGTTTGAAGTTGCCATCGAACGCGCAACAGTATTATACACATCATTTTAAGATCACTTTAGCACATTTAGTTGCGAAAATCGGGGTTGGATTGAAATTAATTACCAATAGGGAATTAATTTTCAGTCATTGAGTTCAAAGTCAATGCAGTGTCTTCCAGGATTGAAATACTTTGAGATTTTTTCCCAGGTCTTAATGAGATAGAAAACTGTCTTTACCTGTTTGTAAGTTTTTCAATGCACTATTGAAAGCGACGGACTATGCTTTTCGGTTTAAAATGTCCAAAAATGTGTTCTCAAACAATAAAAATAGAAGAAACTAGTTTCAGAAGACTGGAGTCTATAGAATGCATTTCTCTTTGCTTAATTTTAAACAACGTGGATTAACTTTGAAAAAGCACAAAAGAGAAAATATTGCTTATTTTTGAACATTCTTTTCGTATTTCTTACTTTCAGGAGAGACGTAAAATGCGGGAAATTCCATTAAAAAAAAACTTGCAATACGGGTCCAATTAACATTAGTAGTATACGAAAAACTGGAACCTGATGTAAATAAGATAACATGCGAGGTAAAAATAGATTTAGGGGACGTAAAAACAGGGTTTCACTGAATGTGGTTCTAACACTGAGGCTTTAAAAAAAAAACAAAGAAAAAAAAAACGTTTTTTTTTTTTTTTGAGAGCGCTGGTCTCCCTGTACAGTTGGTCTACTTGAGAGCTTTCGCTGCAGTTCAGAGTATTAATTTTTTTCTGACGGAACTGCTCATTCAAATGAATCGATGCATAGCGTTCTAAGGAGTTTTCTTCGCTTGTAAAAAATTAAATCTTTACATGTCAGAAAACAAGCCAATTTTGAATTGATATTATAGTCTGGCTGTGGTAAATGTGAAGGAATTCATGTCTGGATTGAAAGAGGATTACACCTATTTTAACAAATAGAATTGTTCAATCCACAGCAGATGGATAGTCAACTTATCAGATCCAGACTATACTTAATGCCTACAAAACACACATAAATCGTACTTTTTAGTATTTTATCTTGAAGATAATATACTTTTGTCTTACTCAAGTACAGAATAACTGATCGGGCCGAAACATGACCGACCCGCCGGGAAAATCCCCGGTAGCCCGGCGGCTGCATTAAGGGCCGCCGAGAGGCAAGGGCCCTTGTCAGTTTGGCCATCGGGTCCCTCCACGCCAAAAACTTGCAGAATTTTCTTATCTGATTAAGAACTGGGCCCCCTCAAAGGACGGGCCCCTTGTTTCTGACTAGGCTGACACAGTGGCGTATCTAGAATGGAGTGGAGGGGGTGGTCCACCCCGGGCGGCGTATTTTGGGGGCGATAATTAGACACATTTGATGTTAAAAAAAAAAAACTAGCTTATTTTCACATTAAGACAGTTTTGCTTTCTGCCTAAAGCAGCGTTTTTAGGATGTCATTTTCAAAAGTTTCCAAGGAAGAGCAGTCTGAATTGCATTTTTTTCGGTGGGATTTGACCCCTCTTTAACACTCACCAAAAATCCTTCAGTTGCGGTTTTGAAACTTTGGTATCGAAAAATTTCCAAAGAAAGCCCGCGAACTTTCTTCTTTCTCTTAGCGTCGCCAGGGATAACCTAAATTACTTTTAATTTTAAAACTACTTAGGAGGAAGCCCTTGTTTTCCTCATGCCTAAAATTGTGTTTCAACACTTCAACTTCGGAAGATTTCCTTGAGGATCCGCCGACCCTTTAACACCATCAAAGAAGGACTGAAACTAGCTTCAACTTTTAAAATAAAATCGGAAGGAAACCCAAATTTTCCTTTACTAATTTACTAAAAATTTGCAAAACTAAAAATTGTCTAAAATTGAGATTTTTGGCTCAAATTATGAAATTTTCGATGAAGTCAAGAACCTTTTTTTGTGAAAAATGCGGAAATAAATAATTTTTTTTGTCTTAAATTAAGTTTCAGTTTTATTTAAAATTTTTTTGACCATTTAAAGTATTAACTTTTTCTCAACAAAAGGATGGCCAATTGAGGAAATTAGTCTTTGGGTCGAGTCTCCCCAGTTAGCTAGGGTCAAAGCTTCCTAGGTAACTTTCTTTGACTTACCTTAAATTTTTAGCAACTTAGATTATAGTTATATAAAACTACTGCCTATCAATATACAGCTAGAAAAGTAACTAAAATATGTATACTTTCAAATTCATTTCCCCTCAAAACTGGAGGTTAAAATCTAAAAAATTTCAAAATCTTCAAATTAAACTTTCAGGGTGCAGAATCATTTAACACTGAATTTCTTGAAAACCACTGATAAATCTGAAATGGCTTGCCCCTGCAAAACACTGTTGTGTAACTGGTTAACCAATAATGTGACAAAAATTTTCCCCGGATATCTTTTTCATGAAAATAATTCTCAAGGGTTAAGTCTCCCTATGAGTCAAATCTCCCTAGTTTTCCGTACATATCGATACCGTGGACATTTCGCACTCCTCGTTTATCGCTGGGGGCAACACCGGCGACGGCAACAAACTTTGGGAACTCTTGGTCAGGGCCGTCAAAACTTTCTGGAAGGGGGGGGGGGGTCAAAGGGTATGTACTCAAAGCATTTTACAGGGAAAAACATCAAAATACATGCAAAATGTATAACTACATTATAGAGGTGTGAAAATTATTACAATAATTGCGATTTTTTCAGTTTTTCTTGAATAATTTTGTATATACTTGTAATAATTCATAAAGGATAATTTGCTTGTTATTCCAATCATTTTTTCACTCCTTAAGTGTAGTTTTGGGGACATTACTGTGTTAAATGTTGGCATTTGTAAAATAGAAAAACCTTTGATCTAAAGTAGTGACATTATTCGCATTGCATAAAGAATATGTTCGATTATCAATCGAATTTAAAACAAAATTTAAAAACTCTGCTTGCTCTGCTAATATTTTATGCTAGTGGTACCCGCACGGCTTTGCCCGTAATAGAAAAATGAAAAGGTCTTTTGGTTCGCCTGTATATTAATAAATAATGTATGATGAATTTTCACGCCAATTGGCTTGAACCCATGTTATGGTTCAACGTTATGATAATTTCGTATCTCGCCAATTGGTTTGTGCCCATGTTACGGTTCCACGTTATGATAATTTCGTAGTTTACTCGTCCATCTTATGAAAATTTTGTTCTTAAAATTCGAATAGAAAAAGAACCACATCAAATTTTCGAAAAATCGCTTCGAGGTGCACACCCCCATGCTACAAACTAACTTTGTGCCAAATTTCATGAAAATCGGCCGAACGGTCTAGGCGCTATGCGCGTCACAGAGATCCTGACAGACATCCGGACAGACAGAGGGACATTCAGCTTTATTATTAGTAAAGAAGATAAATATTAAATTTATTGCATACTGACTAAAGATTCAGAACTGTTTATAAATGTGGCTAAAAGTTTCTTTAGGAGAATATTTCCCAACAAATTACATGAACTAAGGTACTTTAGGTATAGTTTTCAGATAAATCAATGCTTAAATTACCAAAAGAAAGCAGACAGTATGTCAAGAGAAGTACCAGTAAAGTTTTTTTCCGAGTCGCATTACACAAACGATTAAGCACCCCACCCAAGATATGGATTGGAGCGTACTTCCCCTCAGGGGTGCTGAATGTTTAAGCATTGTAGAAGGCACGATGACCCTCTATCAGCATGAAAAAGTGCTTTAACAAAGATTTTATAGTTAAAAGTTTGGTTTCCAAATGGAGATTTCATATTTATGCATGATGAAAGTTCTGTATCTTGAAACTTTATCTAACTTATCTGACTAATCTTATCTGACCAAAATTTTGAACGAAAAAAAAATATATGTAAACACTTCCACGGCATTAAAACAGTCTTTATATGAGCCGAATCGAGAATATTTGAACCACTGCAAAGAAAAAATCAAAGAAATAGAACTTCAGAAACAAAAATTGTCTCACAGAAGGACTCATTCAAATTTGGCACCATGACGAGGAAATAAAAATTAATTGCCAAAAAGAATGCCCAGATGGATCGAATCTTCAATAAAAAAAAAAAAGAGGATGTCCCCTAAATATTAAGTGTATTAATATTTTAAAAATAAAGTATTATTTCTTTAGATATAAAAAGATTTTACAATAAATTTCACAATTATTCTAATAATTTTCACACCTCTGTATGTTTTTAAAATCCAGTGGAGATCATTTGACACCCCCCTCCCCCTGACGGGTCTGCCCCTGGTTTAGAAATTTAATATAATAATATAAATTTATGATTAATTATAAATTTTTAGAAAGAAATAACAAGATATCTTTTTTGTGCTAGGAATTACGTGACCAACAAGTGCAAAAGCACTTCCATCTGTCTGTTCTCAGAATCTTTCGTAATGAATTATTTCCCCTTGCGGATGTTCTTCATTGAATGTTCCACGCAAGTACTTAGACGCATGCCAGAGCACGTGTGTTTTACACGTGTATTGACGACGTACAAGCGGAACTAAACTCTTAGGAATGTTTTTTTTCCAGATAATTTCATAATTTAATTCCAGAAAGAAACTTTAAACACATATATTCAATTCAAAAAACTGATAAGTTTGTGTGGCACAGAGTTGAAAAGTAGCAATCAAATTCAATGGCAAAAGTGAGCCATGTGTTATACAACTCATGTGCAATTAATAGTAAAACTAGAAAATCGCCCATCAAGGTATGACGGGTGAAAATTGCTTCTACATTTGAACGAAGCTGTTGCCTGTTCGATGATATTTTGATAGTTGAAATGGTAACCCTAACTGCAGTGGATGAACCCTAAACTCCAGTAGGTAGCCTTCATTATTGACCATTTTTTTCGTTTCTTCATTCCCCTGAAAGGATAGTCTTACCAGTAAAACAGTTAAGTGACCGGATCGAGTTCAGCCTTGTCACAATAAAGCCTTTCCCTGAATGTCAAACATAACCAAAACATATTATCAAATTATAATGCCGTGGCGCGAGTTTCATTGTTGATGACGTCAGAAGCGTTACTCGATCATTGGCTATTATATATATGAGGATTAAATGTTGCATAAGTATTAAAAAAAGTATTCAAGATCCTTTTCCACATTTAAATTTTAGTGTAAAGAAGTTTTCAATACGAGGAAATTACAAGGTAAAGCTGAAATTAACTTTTAAACTGCGTACGAGAGCATCGAACCTACAAAGAAATCCCTTTTTAAGAGCCTGATATGAGTGTGGAGTTAGACATTTTGAATAAAATCCTATTTGATTTATCAATAAAATATGAAAATCAACGACGAGAAACAATCAAAAAATTGGACAGATTTTACTTTAGCTTCGCTTTTTCTTCCCTGTCAATCACTTTTCACATTTTTCAAAAATCAAATTCTTATTGTATCCTTTTTTACTTCCTTTTACAAAAAAGGAAGTAGTTTACATCGCGAAAAAAATTTTCACTCAAAAACCGACCTTAATTTCGATTTCACTCACCTCCGAATGAATATTGAGTTCTTTTTTCGACTCGACCACACGTGGGTAAGTACCTAAGAACGTATAGACTCGCGAAATATCCATAATGATGATTCCCGAGTTAATTACAGCGAATTTTCTCGTGACGTCTACATGTACGTATGTATGTATGTGCGTATGTGCGGATGTATGTCGCATAATTCAAGAACGGTAAGTCCTAGAAAGTTGAAATTTGGTACGTAGACTCCTAGTGGAGTCTAGTTGTGCACCTCCCCTTTTGGTTGCATTCGGGTGTTTCTAAAGGGGTCTTTTGCCCCTTTTTGGGGGGAAATCATTGTTAATTTCGATGTAAACTCAAGTGATATTATAATTTGGCGGACACTTGGCGATATATCGTCAGTCTTTTGGTCGCCAAATTTTGTCGCCAGCTTGTCGATTTTTTTTTAATATGGCTTTAATTTGACCACTATTGGTGACATTTAGAGAGTAAACCAGGAGTAAAAGGAAGTCATGTGATGCACACATCAGCTCGTTTTTTTTTTAAATTGCTGGTTTGTTTTATGCTGTGCAGGTAAAAGGCAGATACTACAAACTCTCCGCTTTTCTTTCTTTTCTTTTTTTTCTCGCATTTTTGTGAGTCAATCTCACTTCAGTTTTATTGTACAAACATGCTTGCTCAGTTTTCTCTGAAAATAAAGCATTGCTTTAAATTTCAATATTTTTATTGTAGTTGGTGGGAAATCAAAAACGGGTCATTCCATGTCAAATCATCCAGGGGTGGACACCCGAGGTTCTCAGATCTCGATGAAACTTCGTGAGGCTGTTCTATACATAGATATAAGAATAAATGGAAATTTTTATCTTAATATGAAAATTATTTTTTGCATGGCAGCACTTTAAAAATTTCCCAAAAACTTGTCCTTTAGCAAAAATCGCATATCCAGCAACCGTACATACATATGCAGTTTTCACTATAAGAGATTTTTTTTTCGAGATAGAGAGTTAATTTGTTTTGCATTTTGATTAATATTGTACTGTAAAGTCAAATTTATAATTAGATTTAAGATTTAAATAAGTTATAACAACTAAAAAAACCTATAAACAGTTTCGGAAACAGCCTCAGTATGAATTGTGGGAGGAATTGGAATTTAGTAGAGTAAAAGAAGAGTCCCAAACGAATGCCAACAGTTGTGAGGTGGACTTGGGCTATATACAAGCCCTTTTTACTTCCTTTTAGAAAAAAAGGAAGTATTATATTCGCGAAAAAAAATTCTCTCAAAAATCGGCCTTAATTTCCATTTTGCTCGCCCCCGAATGAATATTGATTTTTTCTCTCAACCCGACCACACGTGGATACATGCCTAAGAACGTATAGACACCTGAACAATCCATTTTGACTATCCCGGAGTTAATTACAACGAGTTTTCGCGTGACGTCCGTATGTACGTATGTATGTGCGTATGTGTGTATGTACGTATGTATGTGCGTATGTATGTATGTACGTATGTATCTCGCATAACTCAAAAAAGGTATGTCCTAAAAAGTTGATATTTGGTGCGTAGACTCCCAGTGGGGTCTAGTTGCGCACCTTCCTTTTTGGTTGCTTTCGGTTGTTCCTAAGGGGTCTTTTACACCTTTTTGGGGGGAAATCATTGTTAATTTCAATGCTAACTCAAGTGGTGTTATAATTTGTCAAACACTTGGCGACATATCGCCAAGCTTTTGGCCGCCAAATTTTGTCGCCAACTTGGCGAAAAATTTTGCGGTTTTTTTAATTTTTAATTTTTCTAAAATTTTAAATTTAGCTTTAATTTAGATATTTAAAGAGTTAACCACTGAATCACATTAAAATTGCCAAAAATTGGGAAATAAATCTGTGTAAAACGTTTTTTTGCTTCGGTTCGCAAGAAACTAGGGGTGAAAATATTTAGTGTTTCCTTGCTTTGCTTACTCCAAGGCGCTATTATCATTAAATTGGCGTAAAAGGAAGTCATGTGATGCACACATCAGCTCGTTTATTTACTGAAAGATATAAATAAACGAAGACATAAAAAAATTATATTAATTTGAATTTTTGGCATCTTGAATTCAAATTATGTTTTTCGCAATCACGAGCGCGTGTGTGTATGAATGCTCGTGTGTGTTTGTGTAGGCGCATGTGTGTGGGTGCATGTGTGTGTATGTATGCATGTGTGTGCGTGTTGTGTATGCATGCATGTGTGTGCGTGTTGTGTATGCAGTGCTGTGTGTGTAGGCGCGCGTGTGTGTGTAGGCGTTCGTGTGTGTATGTAGGCATATGTGTTTGTGTCTGTGTGCAGGCATGAGTGTGTGTAGGAGTGTGTGTTTGTGTCTGTGCGCAGGAATGAGTGTGTAGGCGTGTGTGTGTATGCGTGTGTGCGTAGGATATGGACGCAACCTGAAGACGGTTTTCGCTAGAGGAGCAGCATCGTGAGGCCGGTCGACGCGGCGGTGGTGCTGGCGGAGGGAGGTGGTGGGAAAATAAAATCATAGGAATTCAAAACAGTCAAGTGAGAACAATAAGCAATCGAGATTTCTCAAAAAAAAAAAAAAAGATATAGCATAGTTATGTGGAAATTGAGATCTA
Source organism: Uloborus diversus (assembly GCF_026930045.1). Taxonomy (NCBI): domain Eukaryota; kingdom Metazoa; phylum Arthropoda; class Arachnida; order Araneae; family Uloboridae; genus Uloborus; species Uloborus diversus. Next base: position 16,524,000 of record NC_072735.1, read on the forward strand.
TGCAGTCAATAGATATGAATACAGGGAAGATTGAGAGATATATTCAGACGAAAAAATTCTTGTTTCAGGTTCCAGGTGGGGCGCATTACTGAATTTAATCTGACATAACGACATTGCTTATTGTTTAAACTACATTAAAGACTGAGCAAGGTTTCAGACGATTTCAAGAAGCAATCAATATTTAATCCCCGTCGAAATAAATTATCAAACGAGCTGATGTGTGCATCACATGACTTCCTTTTACTCCAATTTAATGTAATTTTCTCATTATTGGCAGTTTTAATATGATTCTCTCTAAATATCACCAACAGTGGCCAAATTGAAACCAGATTTAAAAAATAAAATAAAAAAAAAAAACTGCCAAATTTTTCGCCAAGTTGGCGACAAAACTTGGCGACCAAAGGATTGGCGATACATTGCCAAGTGTCCGCCAAATTATAACACCACTTGAGTTTACATCGAAATTAACAATGATCTCCCCCCAAAAAAGGGGCAAAAGACCCCCTTTGGAGCATACGAATGCAACGAAAAAGGAAGGTGCACAACTAGACCCCACTTGGAGTCTACGTACCAAATTTCAACTTTCTAGGACATTCCGTTCTTGAGTTATGTGACATACATACACACATACCCAAATACGTACATACGCACATACATACGTACATACAGACGTCACGGGAAAAGTCGTTGTAATTAACTCGGGGATCGTCAAAATGGATATTTCGGGTGTCTGTACGACAACATTCTCACATACTACATTTATAAATATTATCAGATTCTTACGTTGGATTAACAAATACAAAAGGGAAAAATAAGTGAAAGGTAATGATTATGCCAACGAAAAGTGAATCATACATTCTTCAGTTGAAAGTTATTAGTAGCCCCAATGGCCTTGAAGGTAATAGAAAGGGAAAAAGAAAAGCTTCTCCGAAAGATGACAAAACCTAACCCACACAAAAAGCAGGATGTTTCTTTTTTTTTCGCAAGCAGGATGCTTATTCAACTTCGGATAACATCACACCATTTCCAATAAATAAAGATATTAACTATAAAATGCTCTTACCTCAAAAAGCTGCTTTAGATATTTCACAGGAAATAAATTTGAGGTAACGTTTGAAAATACGGCTGCTCATTATTTTCTGCCATTTATTTCTTACTATCAACAAAATATAAAAATATAATGGGATCGTTTCCAAAATTTTAAAAGTATTTTTTTTCTGAAAGAGCATGTTTAAAAACATAGGATCTGACCATTTTTTAAATAATTTGTTTAAGTTTAATATTAAAAAAAAAAATACTTAAATCGGAGTGCTTTTTATTGTTTACGGCTTCTGCCGATGACATCATAAATGATGAAATGCCTTTCAGTGTTGCCATTCACAGTGCAAAACATTTCATTCGCATCTTTACTCACGTGTATTGGCAACGATATGGTTGATAGCAAGCGTAGAGTGCAATATTCAATTCGCTTTTTGATTATCATAACGTGGAAACGTGATAGAAAGATGCGCCAAAGTGCATCATTTGTGATGTCATCAAGACCACGCCTTGTTTGAAAAATCGGACACTTTAAAAAATAAATTAAAAAAAAAAATGTTGGGAAAATGAAAATATTTTTTTGGGTCCATTTTCTTTTTCCTTTTTTTTTTTTGCTCATTCTATCCATTTCAATGACTAAAAGTAGTACTTTTGACTGAGGGAAACCACCCCATTCCTACCTTTCTGAAAGAGAAAATTTTCAATTTTTACTTTCTTCCATATCTAATATATAGAAGAAAGTATTGGATTCGTGCAAATTTTCGAATTTTGACAGATTCGAACGTTTTGAGGTGTGCTGAGTCCATTTCGACTATTTTTGGAAAATGTCTGTCTGTCTGTGTGTGTGTATGTGTGTGTGTCACGTCTGTGTGTGACCAGTTTTTTGTGGCCGCTCTACAGCAAAAACTACCGCATGAAACTGAACGAAATTTGGTACACATATGTGCCCCTATGTGAACTTGTGCCCATTGGTTTTTGGCGCGAATTCCTCCAAGGGGGTGGAGCAATGGGCCTTTTTTTGAGTTACGCGTGCTTGCTATTCCTCAGAAAGTAACTGGCGGAATCAAACAAAATTTGGTCCACATGTCCCCCTAACAGGAGCAGGTGCTGATTCAATTTTGGTGTCAATAGCTCAAACGGGGGTTGAGTTATAGAGCGTTTTTTGTCGTCAATTGTGACTGCTGTATCTCAAGAAATAACAAACGGAATCAAACAAAAATTTATCGGCAAGTAGCCCTTAGTGGGTATAAGAGCTGATTTTATTTTGGTGTCAACAGCTAAAAACGGGGTAGCGCAATCGCCCGTTCTTTTTTTCCATTGTGAGAGCCCTATCTCAAGAAGTAATGCTACGTTCTGGCTGAAATTTGGAATATATGTGAATCCATACGTAAACAGGCTTTGGTTCAATTTTGACTCCAATCGCTCCAAGAGGTGTTGATTTTTTTTTTTTTTTTTTTTTTTTGCGAATAAAAATAGCTTTATTAATGCAACAATAAGAAAGATAAATCGCAATAGATTGTCATCTGCGTATTTCTCGTGATTTTAATTGTATGGAAATGATCGGAAATATTGTCTCAATGATTTAAAATTTTTAACTGTTGCCATCTTATGTTTGTTAATAAATAAAATATTTGTAATTATTTCAAGCAAGGCTTTTAAAATAACTTTCAATTTTCGCTCTTTGCTTTGCTTTTGCAATTCGCAACGCCAACGAACTATAGGGGGCACTGCAGTCACTGTCTAATGGCCGACTTAAAAACTAAAAGAAACGCATGTGGTAACGAAGAAAATGCTAAAAGTGTTGTGATTTTTGTTCATATGTATGATATTTTTCGCTTTATTCTTTTTAAATTAATTTTCAAAGTCTTGTGGATATTCTGGCCCACGTAGAAAGAAATGAGAATTCAAGAAGCATTACTAAACGTCAAAGATTAATGCAAACTACATAGTTCGTATTTTAGAAGGAAATAAGGAAAACTAACATTATTTTGAGAAGCTTGAGAATACTACTAAGGGACGAATTAATTTCTGTAGCTGAAAGTAAACTAAGACTCATCGATTGCGTTAATAAATACTCAGAACAAACTGCCTGTGTTTACGTCAACAGACACACGTGGAAAGCAACGTGGCAATGCTTTAGTTTCATCGGCAGTTTTGCAAATCACCGCAAGGTAGCGTATTCGAGCGCTGGAGTTCCGAATAATTCAGACATTGGGATGGTCGCCAAGTTTTTGCATGTGTAATTTTGTTTCTGCTAGGAATATTGCTTCCTCGTCAAGCATGGGGAGGGATCAGAAAAAGGAAAAATATAGAAGAAAGTTTCGTAATGGCCACAACATACTAGTTTATTTTACGCATTTAAGTACCGTGTGTTACAGTACAAATATCAAAACGTTGGCTCATTCAACACATCACTGGTCTCTAGTTGTCGAATTCACAGTTGTTTGCAGGGGCGCTCCAATGGTAGGTCACTGTGACCTCCCAAAAATGTCCTTACCCGGAAAGGTTTGTCTGAGGATTTGGCGAAACGCTGTCCCCACAAGCTAATAACCAAATTTCATAAATGCTGTTCTGATGTTGGAATTTATTTGATGGGTTAGAGAAACAGTACCATTCATAAAATAAGTAACTTTTCTGCACCCCAAAACAAATTTATTTAGTGTTGTGGTGTAGTTTGAGTAGGGGAGAGTTGAGTGGAATAGGACAGCTCTGCTTTTGTGCTAACAAAAACTTGACTTTTTTGTAGCTTACTACTGTTTGACCACGAATTGTATGGAAAGACAAACATCCGTTTTACAACCGGAAATGGACGAATCTATTTTTTTTTACCCATGTCAGCTTCTGCAGAAGCAGAGTCTCATTCAAATGAGCGGAATACGCGCATCAATTTTTTACTTTCCGCCCTTATTCACATAGATTCGTCTTATCCGGACATTTGAAAATTCCATGCAATCCGTGGTTGGACAGTAGTAGCTTTAAGGCTCTTGTTGCTACATCTACTGGACAATTATTTTTCATATTTTAATTCGCCGTAAATGTAGTATTGTTCCCAGGGCCTGATTATCGCACAGCACAACTAGGCCTGGGACTGAGGCCCCATCTTCCCAGGGGACCCCAAATTACTTTAAGAAATATGCATGTAGCATGACAACTATATGAAAAATACTTACATTTAAAAAAAATGTTAATTGGGAAAAAACTTAGTCTTAAAAACTAAGTCTTAAAATGAGGAATTTTTTTTCATTCCGCCAGCAGCAATTTTACCCTGTCGCAATTATGAAGGGATTCGAAGGAGATTCATAAACGCACACACATGACAAATGATTTACATAGTTCTGTGATAGACAAAGACGCCCTCAAGAACGCATTCCGACGGGCCCCAAACCTCTAAATCAACCACTACATTCCACTACAGTCTTCAGGGGGCTCCAAATTATTGTGGGCCTAGTGTCTCAGTTTTAGTTAGTTAAGCTCTGTGTTCCATTCCTACTGCCGCCCCATTTCTCCTGATTCTTCCCTATTGATAGTTGTACTACATGTAATACAATTTACAGTGTTTCTCAACTTTTTTTGACTCGCGAGTCAGCAAGCGCTTGAAAAATATAATAATAATAATAATAAAGAAAGAAAATGAATTTGAATTCGGAAATTTTGAATTCAAATTATGTTTTTCGCAATCACGAACTGCGACAGGACCCTACTCATTGGAGTTATTGTTTCTAGAAACGGCTCCTGTCCTCCCAAGCTTGCCTCTCCTCCTGGGCGGTTACGTGTGCATAGTTGTGTGTGTAAGTGTGTAGGCTTGTGTGTGTGCGCAGACCTCTGTGTATGTACGTAGGCATGTGTGAGTGTATGTGTGTGTGAGCGTGCGTGTGTGTTGGACATGGACGCCTCCGACCAGGAGAAGCGGATAGCTCAGGACCGTAGCAGCCGTCCCGCCTGCAGAGGACGGTGGGCGGTGGTGCTGCAAACGCTCCTGGTCCAAGCGAAAAAGGAACCGGAACGCCAGGGATGGTCAAATGAGAACAATAAGCAATCGTGATTGCTCAAAAAAAAAAAAAAAAAAAAACGCAGACTGGTAATTTTTCCTCTTTCTTTTCATTTCGCTTTCATTCATTTTCTTTCTTTTTTTTCCTTTTTACGAAAAAAAGAATCTTGCATTTGGAGACCGTTTAAAAAATAATTTTGCGTTATGGACCAGCTAGATTCCCCCTCACTCTTTTCTCTCTCTCTATCTCTCTGTTTTTTTTTTTTTTTTTTTTTTTTTTGCAAGGGGGAAAAAAAGTTCTCGACTCGGGGTTCGTCAAACACTTGTGAAAACTTTTTGCGAGTGGCTGAGGATTTTTTTCTCTTTTTTTAAAAATGGTAATAAAAAATGAACCAATTGATGCATAAATTTAAGTTCAGAAAGTATTTAAATGATAAGAATTATTGTAATATGCTTTGTTGAAAAATCATCGAAAACTATGAAAATTAATCAAAATATTCACATAAGTGATGGGATATTATTATTATGATCTCTTTTTCTTCCCTTCTTTCTTTCCTTTTTCAATTTTTTTTAATTATTTTTATTTTTTTATTTATTTATTTACCTTTTTTTTTCTTTTTTTTGAGAAAGGAATTTTTTTTTAACGTACACGAGCAAATAGATCTCTGCGGAGCGGACAAATTTTTCAATGGCTGCTGCCTGTTCATCGCACCACGGGTTGAGAATGGGATCGTTTCCAAAATTTTAAAAGTATTTTTTCTGAGAGAGCATGCTTGAAAACATAGGATCTGACCATTTTTTAAATAATTTATTAAAGTTTAATATTTTTAAAAAGTACTTAAATCGGTGCGCTTTCATAGTTTACACTTCTGTCATGTGACATCACAAATGATGGAATGCCATTCAGTGTTGCCATTCACAGCCCATAATATTTAATTCGCATCTTTACTCACGTGTATTGGCAACGATATGGTCGATAGCAAGCGTAGCGCGCATTTTTAATTCGCTGCTTGATTATCATAACGTGGAAACGTAGTAAAAAGATGCAGAAAAGTGCATGATTTGTGACGTCATCAAGACCACGCATTGCTTGAAAAATCGGACATTTAAAAAAATTAATTTAAAAAAAAACTGTTTGGAAAATGAAGTTTTCTGGGTCCATGTTATATTTTTCGCTCATTCTATCCATTTCAATGACTAAAAGTAGTACTTCTGATTGAAGGAAACTACCCCATTTCTGTCTCACTCAATTACAAACGAGCTGATGTGTGCATCACATGACTTCCTTTTACGTCAATTTAATGTCATTTTCCCATTATTGGCAATATTAATGTGATTCAATAGTTTACTCTCTAAATATCACCAACATTGACCAGATCGATACCAGATTTATAAAAAAAAAAAAAGAAAGAAAGAAAATCGCCAAATTTGTCGCCAAGTTAGCGACAAAACTTGGCGACCAAAAGACTGGCGATATATCGCCAAGTGTGCGCCAAATTATAACACCACTTGAGTTTACATCGAAATTAACAATGATTCCCCTCCAAAAAGGGGCAAAAGACCCCCTTAGAAACACCCAAATGCAACCAAAAGGGAAGGTGCACAACTAGACCCCACTAGGAGTCCACGTACCAAATTTAAACTTTCTAGGACATACCGTTTTTGAGTTATGCGAGATACATACACACATACGCACATACGCACATACATACGTACATACAGACGTCACGAGAAAACTCGTTGTAATTAACTCGGGGATCGCCAAAATGGATATTTCGGGTGTCTGTACGTTCCTAGGCATATATCCACGTGTGGTTGAGTCGAAAAAAAAATCCAACATTTATTCGGGGTAAGCAAAATAAAGTTAAGGCCGATTTTTGAGGGAAAATTTTTTCGCGAATACAATGCTTCCTTTTTTGTAAAAGGAAGTAAAAACGTTTTATACAGATTAATTTTCCCAATATTTGACATTTTAATGTGAGCGAAAAAACTTGGCGACCAAAAGCTTGGCAATATATTGCCAATTGTTCGCCAAATTATAACACCACTTGAGTTTGCATTGAAATTAGCAAGGATTTCTCCCCATAAAGGTGTAAAAGACCCCCTTCGGAACATCCGAATGCAACCAAAAGGGGAGGTGCACAATTAGACCCCACCAGGAGTCTACGTACCAAATTTCAACTTTCTAGGACATACCGTTTTTGAGTTATGCGAGATACATACGCGCATACACAAATACGCACATACGCACAACATACCTACATACAGACGTCACGAGAAAACTCGTTGTAATCAATTCGGGAATCGTCAAAATGGATATTTCGGGTGTTTATATACGTTCTTAGGCATATATCCACGTGTGGTCGGGTTGAAAAAAAAAATTCATTATTCATTCGGGGGAGAACAAAATGGAAATTAAGGCCGATTTTTGGGGAAATTTTTTTTTCGCAAATACAGTACTTCCTTTCTTTGTAAAAGGAAGTAAAAAGTTGATGCTTAAAACCCAACAGTACGGAAATTTTTATGGGCATTTTTTTTTCTTGAGCGCAAATATTCTCTAACAGCCAACGCTACGCGTCATTGGAAAAAAGTCACTGTTAGTGAGAGCGCACAAACCCGAATATCGTAGCAATGACTTTTTGCTGATTCTTATTTTCCCGATACCGACTTTTTTTTTTGTTTGTTCTACCACAGTTTTATTTTTGTGCCGCATGAGGGAGGCGTACCACACAGATCGATTGAGGGAGAGAATAAAAAAAGGGGAGGGGGATTCTCATTAAAGAAAAGATTGTAGTTTCAATTGCGCTTTCTTTTGTTCTATCTCTTCGACATTTTTTTCTCTCAGAATAATTGAGACTAAGAAAAAAAATTAAAGAAATTCTTTATAAAACTGACTCAGTTTCAATAGATTTTGATGAAGTGTTGTTGCCAATGAATAAAAATAAAAAAAATGGAATTTCGAACAATGATGAAATTTAATATCCACTACTCTCAGAATTAGACGTCTGGAAGGAGATTCCAAAACTCAAATTCTGCGTATTCTAGGAATAGATGATCAATCAATGTCGTGTCGATTACTCATCATGAACAATATACGACACAGAAAGAGTTTAAAAGAGTTCAATCAGAAGTTGAACAAACTCAGAAGCAGTTTCACACAGAGATATAAATCATGATTTTATTTTTTATTTGTAAAGGATCATTGGCATCCTGTTAGCATACTTTTAATAAATTACCGCATCGATGACGCATGATTTAAAAGACATATCCGCATAGTTTGTCAGGCCTTAATTTTAACTTGATTTTGTTGTCTGCAGGGTTACATATATTTGTTTACATGGCATTAAACTTTTATAAACATTAATGTTTCCTCATTTCTATTATAGATGAACTTCAATGGAATGTCTCGCAGGCCAGCGATTTCGTTCGACATTGTTTTCCTTAAAATAATCAGTAATCAAACGTTATGAAGCACAAAAATTGCAACTTATGCAATATTTGTGCTGCTCTTTTGTGCAAGAAGTTGCAATTTTTGTGCTTCATAACGTTGGATTACTGATTATTTTAATTTTCAGCACAAAAGTATTTATTCGTTATTATTGTTTTCATTAGTCCAATTCACCCAAACCAACATTTTTTTTATTTCAGATTTTGTGTCAAGCAAGCTGACAGTTTCATTTTTTTCAGCATTTTTCACATCACTTTTGTGAGACAAAATTTTACTTTTCTAACTAGTAGAAAATCATTTTAATAGTTTTATTTTTCCTGCTGCTTCTTCCTTTATTACTTATTTTTTTGAGACACGTTTTTATGAAGGCTTAAAACTTTTTCTTTTCTTTTCTTTTTTTTTAAAATATGGACCCATAAAGAAGAAGTTGGGAGGAGAAAGGGGAGAATACAAATGAACAAAGGATCCCCCAATGGGAGGTCACTTTGCGACCTCCCAAAATATTTCCTCTTTCCACAAATTTCGTCTGACTCTTTGGCAAATCTGGAGGGAGTATTGTAACGAATATTGCAGATTTTAAATATCGAATGTCCTTCATCATTGAATGTGCTTTTCCTGTACATAACTGTAATTTGTCATTTCGATCAGGGCCGAATTTAGCTTCATGCCGCCCTTAGGCAGATTTGAAATCTGCCGCCCCCTCCCACTTCAATGATTTATCCAAGGTCAATTTAAATATTAAAAAGCACTTATTTTCACGAGGCTTTAATTTTCAGGAGCCCGTAGTAATAGAGAAAATGTAAGACTAGCGAAATATTTCAACTTTATATATTACTAGTGGTACCCGCACGGCTTTGCCCGCAATAGAAAAATTAAAAGGTCTTTTGGTTCGCCTGTATACTTACAAATAATGTATGGTGAATTTTCTCGCCATTTGGCTTGTACCCATGTTACGGTTCTACGTTATGATAATTTCGCATCTCGCCAATTGGCTTGTGCCCATGTTACGGTTCCACGTTATGATAATTTCGCAATTTACTCGTCCATCTTATGATATTTTTGTTCTTAAAATTGGAATAGAAAAAGAACCACATTGAATTTTCGAAAAATCGCTTCGAGGTGCACACCCCCATGCTACAAACTAACTTTGTGCCAAATTTCATGAAAATCGGCCGGACGGTCTAGGCGCTATGCGCGTCACAGAGATCCAGACATTCACACATCCTCCGGACATCCAGACAGAGAGACTTTCAGTTTTATTATTAGTAAAGATAATCAAATTTTGATTCTGTTAATAGTAAATTCACAAAAGATTCAAAACGAGAAATTACCGATAGCCTTATTTTCACGGAAATATATATATATATATATATGTATATACGCTTTATACTTCGTATAGTCATGTATAGTGCATGCACTCCATGTTTTTTCTTTTAAATATTACAAGTATTTTGATTGCTATTAAAATTTGCAATCACAAACTTTTTAGGCAATCTGTAAGGAATGCTGAATCTCTACGAGGCTCTAAATCTACACTAGGCTTAGAGAGTTGTTAATTCTTTTTAGTTCGTTTCAAAAGCGTGATGATTTCAAAACTATTTATTACAATTATATTCTGTCTCTTAGTATTTGTGGGTCTGAAATTTTGCATTTGATTTTAAACTTTCATAAGACATTGACAACGGCATTTAAATTCACAAAAACAGAATTTAGTTCATTTTTTCGTTTACAAATTAACTGAGCAATAAAAAACACCGTAATTTCAAAATCATTCGGGGTTTACTTTCTTTTTTTTTTTTTAAATATTCAAATACAGTATTAAAACTATCAAATTGTGGCGTTTTAAAGCGTCATCTTTCGTAAATAAACAATACATATAACACATTTAAAAAATATTTTGATTCGTCCAACAAATAAGGGGTTTCTACAAATACATAAATGGACATAACAATATTTAAGCTTTTGCGAAAGGAGTAGGTTTTAACTGACCTACTGAGCGGAAGTAATAATCCCAAATTACTTTCCAATTCCTTAAACATTCAAATGGTGTTTCGTGATGAACACTCCTAAGGGTATGAAGGAATAAAATGCTCTTTTTAAACGCAGGAGATAATAGTCACTCAGCCCTTCCAGTGCTGCACATAGTTTTTTTAAGAGAAACCAGTTGTTATGTCTGTTTTACCTGAGGCTCTCTTTTTGATGCGCTCCGGAAGGACTGGAAAGTATAGATCAAAGTGCATGTTTTCTATAGAAGATGTACTCCGTCCCTGCCGCAAGCTAAAACTGAAACTGATTACCTATTACCGGAAGTCTGTCCCCCCCGCATTTTCTGTGGTTTCGACAATTACGGTCCAAGTCCGCTGACAAAGTTAGGATCGGTTATGTCGCTGTTTTGGGGGAAATTGAAAAATAACTGATGATGTTTTACTTTCAAGAATAATAATTTCAAAAATGAGATTGAAGCAAAATTTGCCGCCCTAGGCAACAGCCTACTATACTTCAAACCATCGGATTTACGTTGGAGAAAGGTTGAAAATGTATCGTAATGGTTGGAAATATGTTTTGGTTAGATATTGGTTTTTTTCATACACTCATCCGATCATTCGAAGCATCGGAGGATGGTTTAAAACTAACCTATATCCGACTAAACGCATTCCCAACTTATTTCTAACCTTCAAACCTGTTTCACATTTACGCCCATTATTGCAAGCTGGTTGCTGATTTGCGCGTTCTGCCAAGCGTGCGTAATGCGTCGCATAAGCCCCCCCCCCCCCCGCCTCTGCAGTCTTGTTGAGACCCAGGACTTGAAAAAGGGGTGAGGGAGAGCGATGCGCCATGGGCATAGCCATTTTCTTTTTCATTTTCATTCCAGGGTCACATACACATTCACACGTGTCGTACTTGCTCACGGCGAGTGTTCAATCTCGCAAGTACTCAAGTCTTCCAAAGTAATTCAATTCATTTTTCCAAATATTTTTCTTTCCTTCAATAAATTTAAAACTAAGATAAAACATTGTTTTTTTTTTTTTTGTATGTGTGTGTTTGATTATTAAATGCATTCTACTTTTATTTGGTTTTCCAAGCACGACAAATGATTGTGGCTGTGCAGGCCCAGATTTTTCTTGTTTTAAACTGCTAGAATTTTTTCTACAAATTCATTTTGGCAGGGGGTTTTAGGGGGAGGTTGTTTCTAGGGGATTTTTTTCTTTTTTTTTTTGGGGGGGGGGGGGGGAGGGGTCTCCGATGAATCGAAATTCTTGAAATTTTTGCTCATTCGAACTGATTTTCTTTCTTTCTTTCTTTTTTTTTTGATAAATGCTTTAACCAGTTTTTTTTAGAGAATTTTGTGAATGCTTTAAATTCGTTTTAGAATTTCATGTTGTTCCATTGTTTAGCTTTGGTAATTTTAAGCGCACAATACATGTGCAATTTACCATAGAAATAAAATTGTGTCTTTGAATGAACTTTTCTCGTTGATGGATAAAATACATTAAAATTCCTTCCCTAATAGTAAAATAAAAAAAAAAAAAAAATGAACATGAACTTTTGAATGAAATGGGAGAGTATAATAGTTCGACAAAACAATAAAATAAGTAGTTTTCATGATATTCAAGTCATTTTAATTGTTATGAAGATTCTAATTGAATGTGTATGCGTAAGTTTTTTTTTTTTTAATTTTTAATTTTTATTTATTTTTTTTTTTAATTCTTATTTCAGGTCAAAGCAAAATTGAACCTTCAAACAAGCTAGGTTATTTTTCATGGCAGAATTTTAAAGTTAAAAATTTTATTCTGTCCTAAGAATAACCTTGCTGGTAATTAATATTTCCTGAAAAAGAAAAAAAGAAACTAATGTATGCTTATGAAGATAATTTTCGAAAAATTATTCAGAAAAATAAAAGGTAAGAATTATCAATATCTTAATTTTTGTTCATATTCTATTGAAACGTTTGTACATGATAGAGAAATGATAAATTGTATGTCAAATTCAGCCATTTTATCATTTTATGTTAATATGAATGAAAAATTATTCTTTACACTCGTTCTTCTAAGAGCACCTCGTAATACTTATTTTATTAATGAAATGCTACAGTTAAAGTAGATAACATTGGAAGATAGTTGGTTTAGCGTTGAAATTCATAGTGGAATAACGTTAGAAAATGTAGGTTAAGCGTTGTTTTTTTTTACATCGAAATTACGTTTGGAAAGTGTTAGTTTACTGTTGTGTTTTACATTGGAACAACATTAGAAAATGTTGGTTAAGTGTTGCTTTTTACATCGAAATTACGTTTTTTAAATGGTTAGTTTACTGTTGTATTTTACATTGGAATAACATTGGTTGAACGTTGTATTTTACATCGAAATTACGTTCGTAAATGATTAGTTTACAGTTGTATTTTACATTAGACTAACGTTGGAAACTAACCAATAACCAACCGTTGGATAACCGTTTTCCGACGTACCGTTTTAAGGTACGTTCCGACGTAAGATGCCGACGCTGGTCCAATGTAATATGATAACGTTGGACCAATGTTCGTGTGCTAGCTGGGTAAGAGCACCTTGTAATACTTATTTTATTAATGAAATGCTACGGTTAAAGTAGATAACATTGGAAGATAGTTGGTTTAGCGTTGAAATTCATAGTGGAATACCATTAGAAAATGTAGGTTAAGCGTTGTTTTTTTACATCGAAATTACGTTTGGAAATTGTTAGTTAAACTGTTGTGTTTTACATTGGAACAATATTAGAAAATGTTGATTAAGCGTTGCTTTTTACATCGAAATTACGTTTTTAAATGGTTAGTTTAGTGTTGTATTTTACATTGGAACAACATTGATTGAACGTTGTATTTTACATCGAAATTACGTTTGTAAATGGTTAGTTTACAGTTGTATTTTACATTAGAATAACGTTTGAAACTAACCAATAACCAACCGTTGGATAACCGTTTTCCCGACGTACCGTTTTAAGGTACGTTCCGACGTAAGATGCCGACGCTGGTCCAATGTAATATGATAACGTTGGGCCAATGTTCGTGTGCTACCTGGGTAATGAACTCTGTTATGAAAATTAGTGTAATAATTCCGTTCGGTAAGGCTCCCCTAAATTTAAATTTCGCTCACCCCTCCTGCAGAAATTTTAAAAAAGGCGACAAATTTCAGTTTTTTTTGTTTCTTGTGAAAAAAAAAAAAAAAAACTATCTTTTCAAAGCTTTTCGTGACGTAATTTATTTTGGATAAAATGTAAGAACGTTCCTTGCTATCCAATGTAAAAACGTTTTGATGCTGCATCTATTGGAAATTTTAAGAACGTTTTCTAAACTGTCGTAGGCTACGAAACTGCTGAAGTTTATAATGTTATGGGAAATCATTTTGACAACGACATCAATGTTGGACGTAGGCATCCAGGCTCATCATTTTAGGGGAAGGAGGGGAGGGGGGGGGGGGGGGTAAATCGTCCCCACCTGGCTTTAAAAAAAACCAATGTTTTTTCGTGTAATTGTTTTTGTGACGACGACCATAACTTCTCCAGTTGTTCATCAAACTTCAAAAGTAAGGTATAATTTTAAAGATTTTTTTCCACTGCTTTCAGCGAAAAGTAAACAAAAAACTCATATTTTGCCGGAGTTTAAAAAAATCGAAATATTCTGATTTTTATTAAACATTTGTTTATCAGCACTCTGCAAAGGAGATTTTATAAGTTGAAGAGGTTATAGCGAGATACTAACACAAAGGAGATGTTGGTTCAATTCCCGATAAGTCAAGAAATGTCAGTTTTGAAAGACTTATTTTCCTCCCCAGAAATATGATTCAAATGTTCATGAATATGTGAACTAAACTTTTTTCAAGATTTTGAACTACAGTTATGTCGTTGCATTAAAATCGAAAAGATTTTTTTTTTTTTTTTAAATATAGTAAATCGCAATGCAGATATAACTTCAAAATATTTTAAAAAATAGATGCATTTATTTCAAACTGTTATTTTATCACGCATTGCTTAATGTGTATAACTGACTTCCGAATATTGTTAGGAGTAGTTAGTAAAGTAACCATACTAAAAGTCCCCACCCCTAGGGGGTAAACTAAAGGTGGAAGAAAATTTCGGGTTTTTCGAGATAATGTCGGAAACGGTGGAAAAAATGCGTTTAAAACAAAAGTTCAAGCTAAATAAACTTCTTATGAAACTGTTTCTACACATATTTGTCAATTTTCCAATAATTTTCCGGGTATATGTTGTAAAAGATCGATGATTTTCGAAAAAATTCTCTCTTTTTGTCAAACATTTGCTCCTAGAGCTCCCAGGATCAGTATTCATGAAATGTCAATGACATTGTTGTACAGCTTTAAATTTCTTTCACTTTGATATGCTATTTTGTTATATTTTATTCAACAATCAAAAGTTACAGAATTTCAAACACGAACTTTCATGGGAAAAAATGGAACACTTTGCCATTCACAAATTTCAAACTGACTCGAAAGGATAGCGCCTCTTTCCCTCAATGAATTCGACAATCCTGATGGACAATTCGTTTTACAAGCTTCTTTTCATAAACGTATTTTTATTAAAAAATGCTTGATGTCACACTTCTTACTCTTTCCCTTCCCCCTTGTCACAATTTCACAACCCCCTCCCCTTAAACATCAATTGTGTTGTAGTAATCCCTAAATACTTCTTTATTGTCCTCAGGGTTGTCGAATTAAGTGAGGAAAGAGGAAGTGCGCGATTTTTTCGAGTCAGTTTGAAATTTGTGAATTGCAAGTGTTCCATTTTTCGCCATGAAATTGCGTGTTTGAAATTCTGTAACTTTTGATTGGTTGAATGAAATGTAACAAAATAGCATACCAATTGAAGGAAATTTAAAGCTTTACAACTTTGTCATCGACAATTTTCATGACTATTGATCCTTGGAGGCACAAGGGGCAAATTTTTGACAAAAAGAGAGAATTTTTCCAAAAATCATCGATTTTTCATAACATATACCCGGAAAAATTATTGGAAATTTGACAAGTATGTGTAGAAACAGTTTCATAGGAAGTTTATTTAGCTTGAATTTTTATTTTAAACGCATTTTTTTTCCGCCGTTTCCTACATTTTCTCGAAAAACCCAAAATTTTCTTCCCTCCTCCCTCCCATCTTTAGCTCACCCCCTAGGGTCGGGGACTTTTAATATGTATACTTACTAACTACTCCTAAAAAAATTCTGTAGTCAAAAATTATCGTATATTCAATGCACGCTATAATGTGTTCATTGACTGGACTGTAATAACGGGAGATCTCGGAGTCGATCCCTCTTGGTTCAGAAAATGTCGTATTTTAAATGCTTTATCTCAGGGGGTTAATTTTCATCCATTAAAATTAGAAAAAAAAATATTAAATTTAGCAATGAAAATCGCAGTATCATAAATGATATTTTTTTTCGGGGGACTAGAGGGGAGGGAGGAGTGCTTTAATAACACTTCATACTACAAAAGTAAGGTACCATTTTAAAGTTTTTTCATCACCACCAGTTAAAGATAAAATGCAATTTATCCTTTGACTGATTTTCGAATAACTACGCTTCATAAAACTTGGATTTTTGGAGCACAGCTATCGAGTGCAAATGCTTCGCACGGGCCAGCTAGTATATGTTATTTTTCATAGGTTTTTTTTTTCTGTAGAATACAATAACTTTCTCAATACTTTATCAAACTTCATAAGTAAGATATTATTTTGAAGATTTTTTTCACCGCTTTTGGAAAAAATAAATACAGAATTACAATTGTTTTTTTTTTTTGCAAAAAAAAAAAAAAAAACAACAAAAAAATCTGTTTTTCATTACGCATTGTTTCAATCCATTGCATCCCGAGATGCAGACCCATTGCTTCAGTTGTGTAGAGCGTCGCGCTACTAATGCAAATATAGTGAGTTCAGATCCCGAAAGTCCGAAAAATGTTGTTTTAACGACTTATTTTCTCCAGAATTCTGATCTGGGGGCTAGTTATTACTAGTGATGTTCCGGATATCCGTATCCGTATCGGAGGGAAAATAAAGATCCGTATCCGTTACTTTTTTGACGGATCTTAAACGGATCATTCTATTCTAAAATTTTTTAAATATTTGAATTAAAAACACTTCCAATTCCGTTTAAATTAGGTTTTATTCCTATTTAAAATATAAGGTATCATTTCAGAAGCCAATTTGTACTCCCCCCCCCCCCCGGTTGCAAAAAGGAAGGGGAAATAAGTTTTAAAAGTGTGTATCAGTGTGTCTTTTTGTGGCATCGTAGCTCCTAAACAGATGATTACCGGAGATATTAATTAAAAACCGACATAACGTTTTTCAATAATGGTAGTAAAAATTTACCCGTACGTTAAAAATGTTGGCCCTAATTGAAAGAACGAAGTTTTCTGCGTTTGATATTTATTTGAAACTTCCAACTTATATATACAGTAGGAGCTATAATCATGTTGAATAAATTTTAAATGCAATCCTTAGCCTTTATGCGCGTGATTGGTAGCGATTTCATAGTCGGAAGATAAGGAGAAAAAGCTCATTGATTTAAAATTTTTACCTGCTGTCAGTTCATATTTGTTAACAAATGTGTGTTCTGACTCGCGAAAATCATCTTAATATGAGGTCGGCTCTCTGGGACATGTTTTGTTTTTTTAATTTTTAATTTAATATTAGTTTTCGTTATTGATTTGGGGTTTCTATTATTCTTCATTTTTGTTTCTCTCGGCATGCTTCAAAAAAAAGTGAGATTAAATTCTCTATTTACTGTTTGTAAAGGTGTTCCCGGCTCTATATTTTGTCGGTCGGAGTAAGTTCGGTGGAATGGGTCAGCGCTGCATTTATGCAGAAATAAAATGCGAGAAATTATTTCTAGCCTGTCCAGTAGCAGCTTTCTCTTGCTCCTGTATCCTACATCTACCGAGTAAGCTAGAAATAATTTTTTCACACTCCATCTAAGCTTTAATGCAGCGCTGGCCCATTCCTTCCAACTCTCCCTCAATTTTAACGGAGATTTCTTTAAAGAGTAAATGATCGTCTTGATTATATTTTTGCCGCAGTTGACATTTTTTGAAGAAATTGCCATTATTCTGACGGGAATACCTTTCGTAACAAATTTTACACTTGGATAGTTGAATTGGCTAAAAAAATTTTTTTTTTTGAGATCCGTATCCGTATTCGTGGATCTTGACACTAATGATCCGGATCCGTATCCGGATCCGCAGATCTACATTTTTAACGATCCGGCACATCACTAGTTATTACCAATTTACAGTTTTTATTTTCAAGATGTTTCGCGTTACTCGATAGATGGCAGCACAAGTAATCAGAAGAATTTTGAGGTCATCTGCAGAGCAGTAACTTGTTTTTCAGTTTTCTCCGCACTGCTTGTTTTTCAATATAAGCTTATTCTCAGCTGTTTTTAAAGGATAATAATAATAATAAAGAAAGTTTCATTTCTATTGAAAAAAATAATTTCTTTCTTCTTTAATCTTTATTTATCCTTCGTGCTAAAATTCTTATTTATTGTGCACGGTCCTCCCCAACCCATCACCCTCCCCCTCCCACAAGAAAGAGAACCCCCGAAAAAAGAAAACTAAAAAAAAAGATCGCCAAAATATTTGAATAGGTAAAAAGTTCGTGACGCAAACTAATCCAGGAACCCACTTCACTCTCCCCATGGACATCCCCCCCCCCCTTATACTACGCACTCAAAAGGTGTTGCTGGCACGTAAAACGAATTTAAGTAAACTATTCGAACTATTATTAAGAACTTATTATTAAGAATGTACTATTAAGTATAACGAAGTAAACTATATAGTGATTGAGAAATGGTGTCGGAATAATTTGTAAAATGAAAGAGAGAAATTGGAAAAGAGAAACTTTTACACTCTGTAAAATAATAATACGAGCGCAGGAAAACTACTTGTAACCTTAAAAATGTCAGCACACGAGACAAGCTTGTGAGTAAGAGCATGAAAAGCCTATAAAACCTGCCTAGTAAGCAAAATCTAAAGCATTAATCATCTGCGATGGTGATTTTTTTTTATTTGTCGTTAAAATAAATATTTTTCTCTCGAACTAACGACAATATCATTTGTTCTTGCTTATTTAGGTGTTAAAAATTGTTTTTAATGCATATTTATTTTAAAACACACATACTATTAATATGCACACGTATTTTATTAGGTAACTGTTATCTATTTTCGTCCTAAATATTCTTTAATTATTTTACTTAGCATATAAACTAAATTACTAGAAAAGCAGAAACGACCAACACCCAGCCATTGGAAAAAGAACGCCAAGCGTGCAAAACATACTAATTTCTTTGTGTGCCAAAAAAGTCTCCGGGAAACGAGATGACAGATTAGGTCAATGTAAACTCCTAACTCAGCGTGCCATAATATGTATTATCGTCAGGACCGATCCTAGGGTGTCGGCCGCCCGTGTGCAAAGACCTAATGTGCCGCCCCTCAAGAGTAATTTGCATATTTTGACTAATGTTTAACGTCTGTATAAATCTTTCTTTAAATTTCTATGTCAAGTTCGAATTTTTAAAAAGGGGGGGGGGGACAGAAGAATGATCGTATAAAAAGGAAGAAATTTTTTATAAAAGGGTGTCCCAAAATTAACGCAAGATTTGAATTTGCCACCATTTTTTCCATAAATTGTTGGCAGCCATAAAAAAAGAACAATTTGACAATTGAGAGTTTAGGGTTAGTAAAAATGGGGTGTTATTGTACCATACAGCTAGAGAGAGCGAAACATTTCAATTACTGCATAAGGCATTTCCTGGCCGCGTACTCTCACATTTCGGTGATCAGAATTGGCACCCTAGATCGTGAGATTTAACATTTTTAAATTTCTTCTTATGGGGTTATTTGAATTCAAAGGTCTATGTCAACAAGCCCACAACCACCCGTGCATTACCGTGTTGCGATACCGAGCGCCAATAACAGTAACTGCTTGACCAACCTCAACTTTCATTATTTTTGAAACAATTGTTCAATAATGAAAGCGCGTTATTGTATCGTATAACGCTCCATTTTTGATTACTCTAAACTCTGAGCTGTCAAATTGTTCTTTTTTCATTGTTGCCAAACATTTATTGCAAAAATGGCGGCAAATTCTAATCTTGCATTAATTTTGGGACACCCTTTAGTAAGAAACTCCTTAGGTGCAATTCATATCTTTGAAGAAATTAATAGATACCAAAATTTACTAGTCGTAAAAACGCATTTTATGGTCTTTCTTCGGTGACATCAGAGAAGGGACGGAGGAAGGGGAAGCGTGGTGGGGAGGTGTCAGGAGTTCAGGGGAGGAGGCTTGCTCCAAGAAAATTATCGAAATTGGCGTATGAAAAATATTTTTAGTTAATCTTTAGTTGGTTTGGTTGCAAGGACAAAAGAGTCAAGTATGTTCAAGGTGCATGGAGAAATTTTCGATATTGACGTCAAATATCGCAATTTTAGGAACTTTTTCGAGACTTGAGGTGAGTAATGTTGCAGTTCTTTCCTAAAATTCTTTCAAAATTGAAATCAATTTGAAGCTATTTTTTTAAGACCGTAGCTTAGGAAGGATCGGCGTTTTCCCCGTAAAATCTCCGAAACTGAAATTTTAAACCCGCAATTTTGGGTTACCTTTGTTGACGTTGCAAGTGGGAGGGAGATTCAATCGTCTCCCATCGAAAGATTTCGAGATATAAGTTTAAAACGCAAATTTAGGCCGTCTTTGGTGACGGTAGGGGATCTGGCGGCTATCCTCCGGTAATTTCTTGGCATTTTTTTTTTCAAAAACCCGTTTTTGGCTAGGTTTGAAAAAAATAAGGGAAACGTGAAAATATTCCGAACCAAAATATTTTTCGAACTGAAATCCATTATAGGCTATTTTTGGAAAAGAAGGGTTTTGGGGCTCTTAAGCGGATATTTCTAAAATCGCAATTTTATATTATCTTTCGTGACGTTAACAAAACTGGGAAGCTTCTACGAATCTTTCGGATATTTTTCAACATTAATATCTGAAAAATATATCTATAGACTTTTGTCCACCTCACCTCGACGACTGATGGATATGCCCTAGTACCGTAAAAAGTTACATAAGCCTGGCAGTTCTCCTCCGGAATTCTTCAGAAATATAAATCCCAAAATCGTATTTTAAGCATTGTTTTATAAGAGCGGGTGGGGGTTCAGTGTGCCCTCACGAACTGTGTTTTTGAAACTGAAGTCAATTTTCAGGCTAGTTTAGGCAAGAAGCTGTGGCTCCACGGAACCGTCTAAAAACGAAATTTTCAGGTATAGTGTATTGCGTTGGAGAAAAGGGAGATCCGGGGTCTTTCCTCAAAAGTTCTTGAAACTGATGTTTGAAAAACGCAATTTTAGTTTGTTTTTCAATACGTTAAGTGAGAGGGGGTGGAATTAGGGGCTTCTCTAAAGACGCTAATTGAGACTGTCTTTGGTAGTAATGTTTGCGAATGGATTTCGTAACTCAAAAACCGTTGATAAAAAAGCGTAGGACTTTTGTGCTTAGCACGGCAGTATAGAGCCTGTCCTCCTACCTGATCTGAAACCGGGCAGTTCATTCAAGATTTTAATCAGAAAAATTGTCGTAAAGGGGAAAAGTACAACATTTTAGTTCGTCATTCATATATGTTACTCTCAAGGGAGTCGCAATTTTCCATTTTATCTCCACGCATCCACGATTGTTAAACACAGAGTTAGTTACATAGTTTGTTGTTTGAAATGCTTGCGAGAGTATCTAATCAGTATAGCTTTTTTTTTAAATAAATAAAATATGTCTTCATTGTTTAGGTCCTATAAAAGCTTGGGGAGGGGGGTAAACATTTAGTGGTCGCCCTCGGTGCTCCTTCTAGACGGCACCATTTCAATGCTTCAGAAGGGGGCCTTTCCCCTCCCCTGTATCCATGCCTGATTACCGGTTCTGTTACAAAACTTTGCAACCAAATGAAGCATGTGTGTTAAGAGCAGATATTAATGGACAATAAACCACCAACCACAATGTTCCTTGACATTCTATTTTTCTTAAACTATGCAATGCTGTCGGGAAATCGACACATACTTTGACAATTGAACATTTAAAAATCAGCATATTTATTCTACTTATTATAAGTTATCTTGTGAAAAATTCTTGAGGAATTTTGTTTGATTATAAGAACTATATGATGCGGCCTGCGGCCGCCCTTTGCTTTGGTCGCCCTTGTGCGGCGCACACTCTGCACACCTGCTAGGATCGGCCCTGATTATCGTATTTCTTCAAGAATAACATCAGGTGTTTCGATAAATTTCTCTCTCCAAAAGAAGCATTAATGCTTAGCTATTTCGAATTATTAGCCTGCGATATGATCGAAATACAATGTTAAGCTTTCAAAAAATTTAAAATACTTATAAATACAGTCGACTCCCAACAGCTCGAAGGCTTATAACTCGAATATTCTGTTATCTCGAAGTTTTTGTTCGGTCCCGGAAATAATTTAGTGTTTTCAGTACAATTAGTTTGTCCCTATATCTCGAATTTACTTCTTTTAAGTCGAAGTTTTTATGAGTTTCTTTTCCATTTTATGCATATAAAAATGCAGCGAAAATAAGAAAAAAAAGTTTTTTCCTTTATCGAAAATCGATCGCATTTGCTTTGCTCATCAGCTTGTGTGAGGGGGGGAAAATTCATTTACAATAGTGATCAAATGCACACAATGTAGCAAAATTAGGTGAAGAAGTAGCCGATTTGAGCACAATTGTAGTGCTCTAGTGGCTGTCGACCTAAAATTTTATTGGCGAATCTTTTAGATTTGGATTTAGGTTTTGGGTAGCTCAAATAATCTGCTTTCAGGACAAAAAAACATTTAAAAGCAATACGAACTGAAAACATCAAGAAATTAAGCCTATGACATACAAACTCAATGATGTTTTAAGACGCGATAAAAAATGTAAGCTGTCAAAAATCACTTCCTTTTTAGAAGTATCTTAATAAAGTTTATTCCCTATGAGGACATTTTTACGTAGTTTTAAAAATTAATTTATTTGTTTTACTACCGCCAAAAATGAAGGTTATATAGCCTTAAAAACATAAAGCATCATTTTCTGCATTTTTGTACTCTACAGGCTAGTGGCGACGATTGGGGCTTATAAGTGGGGGGGGGGGGGCAAAAAAAAGGACAAACTAAAAATCGTGAGACTTTTCGCGGCAGCCAAAAAGAAAAAAAAAGAAACGAGCGTCCATCACATGACTTCTTTTACGCCAATTTAATGATAATAGCGCCTTTGAGTAAGCAAGGGAAACACTACATATTTTCATCCCTAGTTTCTTGCAAACCGAAGCAAAAAAATAAAAAAAAACGTTTTACACATATTTATTTCCCCATTATTGGCAATTTTAATGTGATTCAGTGGTTAACTCTTTAAATATCAGATTTAAAAACCAGATACAAAAATTAAAAAAAAAAAAAAAAAAAAAATCGCCCAAAATTTTCGCCAAGTTGGCGACAAAACTTGGCGGCCAAAAGCTTGGCAATACATCGCCAAGTGTTTGATAAATTATAACACCCTCGTGAGTTAGCATTGAAATTAACAATGATTTCCCCCCAAAAAGGTGTAAAAGGACCCCCTTAGGAACATCCAAAAGCAACCAGAAGGGAAAAGGTGCACAACTATAAACCTACTGGGAGTCTACGTACCAAATATCAACTTTCTAGGACATACCGTTTTTGAGTTATGCGAGATACACACGTACATACACACATACGCACATACATACGTACATACGGACGTCACGAGAAAACTCGTTGTAATTACCTCGGAAAATGGGTATTTCGGGTGTCTGCACGTTCCTAGGCAAATATCAACGTGTGGTCAAGTCGAAAAAAAACTCAACATTCATTCGGGGGTAAGCAAAATGGAAATTAAGGCCGATTTTTGAGTGAAAATTTTTTCGCGATATACAATACTTCCTTTTTTTAAAGTAAGTAAAAAAGAGAAAAAGAGAGAGAGAAAAAATGCCAAAACTTTGTTAGGGCTGGTTTTGAGAGCAGATAAGTAGAATTTGATGTAAAATCCAACAACTTAACTCACGCTTTTCTTGAGATTTTGATGACTTATGTACACAATAACTTAGCCCGAAGAAACACTTAGACATGAATTAGACTTATATTATTTACTCCAAAGTTATTTTGTGATGTCACCAAACAATTGGTAAATAATTTCATTTAACGAGTATGGCTTGTTTAAGTAAAACAATTGATTTACTAATATCTAACCAATGAAGACACAAACTAGAAGTTTGCTATTTAAGCTAAAAAATGTTTCGTAAACAGGTATACGAAGTAAAACAAATAATTATGTTCTGAAATTTTTGACAGTTTTGTTGTTTAATATTTTCTAGTTTTGGTACCTGAATTGAAAAAATAAAATTAGTTAACTATAAAAAAGTGGGGAGTTCCCCCCCCCCCCCCCCCCCCGGCCTCCACCCCGAATCGCCGCCACCTGCTCCACAGTAAATTTTTTGAAGCTCTTGAAGTTGGTAGCCACGCTTGACGCAAATACCAAATGAAATGTTCAGTCAAAGATATAATTAAATGAATCGAAAATTGAATTCAATTGCTCCATATTAATTTGGTTACTTTTCAGTTAAACATTTTAATTCGTTTCTTTGTAACAATAACTTGAAAACACGAAAATTCTAACTCTTTTTTGCATTTATTAGTGTCAGTGACTCAGTGGATTGGAATAGGATTAAAAACAAATCAATCATTTTACTAACTTCTTGAATTTGTCATCGCAAGAATGATCTCGGTTTATGTTTCCTAAAAGAAATAGCATTAATTCAAGTGTATATAAATATTATTTGTTTGTCTATATCTATAAAAAGGTCATTCGCATTTACAGGTAATTTTTTCTTGAAGAAAAATAATAGTTTCACTGCTTTAATATTTACGTGATAAATAATAATGTATGAAGATAGTTATGCATGAAGTCTCCACATTTAATGCAAATAAGAATAGAAGTGTAATTGTATCACAAAATTTATTGAATGCCCATAGTAAATAAAACATGAAAGCAATTTGCACCCGCAACAAAACTTATCCATAACAAACACAAACAATGAATCAACTGCATCAGTTGAAAGATCGTTGAAAGATAGTCGAACTCGTTTATAACCAGATCTAAATTAAACGAGAACTCGGATTTAGCGAGGGAATCATAAGTACTTGTAATACACCACCAGCTCAGGTCATTCCCAACCAAAGACTGCAGTTTCGTGCTTATTAGCACTCATCAGCCCGGCATAGGAATTGACTGAGCTGGAGGTGCAAAAACCTCTTGACTTTCAACGAAGGTCAAGTGGAAGCAGTTGGCACTCGGAATTGCGATACATAAAAAAAAAGTATTTTTGTATTAGATGAAAAATACATTTTATATCGTTTACAAATATTTTTCTTTTGTAAATACCTCTTTTTCTCATTCTATTTTTATTGCTTCGCCTAAGTAACAAATGTTTTCAATAAGTTACCGCCCTATAGCAAGGACTTAGGCAGAAATACATGAAATACACCGCCAGCTTAATCATTTCAGCCGACTGCAGTTTCGTGCTATTAGCACTCATCAGCCCGGCATAGAAAGTGACTGATCTGGAGGTTGAAAACCTCTTAAGGAAGCCAAGAGTGCCAATCGAACTGGTAGCTAATATAGAATTAGCACTGACCAGACGCGTGACCGAAGTAATGGTTCAGGTACCAGTTTGATTGGTACTCTTGGCTTCTTTAAGAGGTTTTCCACCTCCAGCTCAGTCACTTCCTATGCCGGGCTGATGAGTGCTAATAAGCACGAAACTGCAGTCCTCGGCTGGAATGACTGAGCTGGCGGTGTATTTTATGTATTTCTGCCTTAGCCGTGGCTAAAAGGCGGTAACTTACTAAAAATAAGTACTTGGTTGGTGCAATGTTAAGATTATGGGATCATAATTCGCTTTCAACGAGAAAACTCCGCTTAAAGTGAGCCATACTTAATATTTCATAAAATTTGCATTGACTTAAAGTTCAGTTTATCCTTTCTTGGAAAAATTCCTATAACTTTCCGAAGTGAATCGAAAGATAGGGTTGAGCCATCACTACTCCTTAGAAGACGTGTTGAGGGCTCTTTTTTTTTTTTTTTTTCACTTCCTTTTACAAAAAAGGAAGTATTGTATTCGCGAAAATTTTTTTCACTAAAAATAGACCTTAATTTCCATTTTACTCACCCCCGAATGAATGTTGAGTTTTTTTCGACTCGATCACACGTGGATAAGTGCCTAAGAACGTATAGATACACGAAATATCCATTTTAACGATTCCCGAGTTAATTACAACAAGTTTTCTCGTGACGTCTGTATGTACGTATGTGCGTATGTATGTCGCATAACTCAAGAACGGTATGTTCTAGAAAGTTGAAATTTGGTACGTAGACTCCTAGTGGGGTCTAGTTGTGCACCTCCTTTTTTGGTTGCATTCGGGTGTTTCTAAAGGGGTCTTTTGCCCTTTTTTGGGGGGAAATCATTGTTAATTTCGATGTAAACACAAGTGGTGTTATCATTTGGCGGACACTTGGCGATATATCGCCAGTATTTCAGTCGCCAAGTTTTGTCGCCAGCTTGGCGACAAATTTGGCGGTTTTTTTTTTTTTTTTGAGCAATCACGATTGCTTATTGTCCTCACTTGACCGTCTTTGATGTCCGGTTCCTTTTTCAGCTTGGATCAGGGGTCTCTGCCGCATCACCGCCCGCCGGCCTCTGCAGGCGCGGCTCCTCCGGTCCTGAGCTATTCGCGTCTCCTAGTCGAAGGCGTCCATGTCCTACACTCACGCACGCTCACACACTCACGTCTTCACACACATACACTCACACACGCCTACGCGCATACACACAGGTCTACGCAACTATGCACATGTAACCGCCCAGGAGGAGGGGCAGGCTTGGGAGGACAGGAGCCGCTTCTAGAAACAATAACTTCAATGAGTAGGGGTCCTGTCGCAGTTCGGGATTGCGAAAAATATAATTCGAATTCAAAATTTAAGAACTGAATTTTTTTTTTTTTTTTTTTTTTTAAAATCTGGTTTCAATTTGGCCACTGTTGCTGATATTTAGAGAGTAAACTATTGAATCACATTAAAAATGACAATAATGGGGAAATTACATTAAATTGGAGCAAAAGGAAGTCATGTGATGCACAAATCAGCTCGTTTTAATTTGTGGAGTAGAGAAGCGTTTGTAACATAGGGTAACGGCACCAGTTACAGGCATATACTTAAGACATCGCTCTCAGGTTAACTCATTTCTCTGAGCTTTTCAATGTATTTAGACTTTTGAAACTATTTTTTTTTCTCATGCAACTACACCTCATCTAACGTTTGGCTGCTTCTGAATCCTTTGAACTAGTTAATTCTGTTTTTATTTGCTCAATTTCGAAAAAAGATGCTACCTCCAAATGCTACCTCCCAGATGCTAAAAATCCGGTGGAGATCAGACACCGATCTGATGATACTCAGCAACAGAAGAAGGGATAAAGGATGAGTATCAGAGACAAAATCCCCCATTTCTCTTCAAAATGTACAAATGATCTTAATTTTTAGAACTAAAGCCTTAATAAATTCAAATGAACATGAAACACCAGCTGACCTCGTGGTAGCTGTTACCTTACGCCACTGGCTTGTAAGTACCAACTGGCTCATAAAATTCAATCTGATAACACTAGACGCTAGATGGTTGCACCGTATTCATGGATCACAGCAACATCAGTTTTACCCGCCTTAAAGGCTTATAATTTAAATCCAAACTTATGGCTGTCTGTTACTGGACCCTTGTCTGTTGCTGGTGACCTTACCCTATTTGTTGACTAAACATTATCACTTCCGAGGAAAATGCAACTCTAATTCAAACTGACGCAGATGAAAACGAGCTGATGTGTGTGCATCACATGACTTCCTTTTACTCCAATTTAAAGGTAATAGTGCCTCGGAGTGAGCAAAAAAAAAAAAAAAAAACACTTTAAATACTTTCATTCCAAGTCTGTTGCGAACCGAAGCAAAGAAAACATTTTATACACATATATTTTCCTAATATTGGCAGTTTTAATGTGGTTCAATGGTTAACTCTCTAAATATGGCCAAATTGAAACCAGATTAAAAAAAAAAAAAATAAATAAATAAAATAAAACCGCAAATTCGTCGCCAAGTTGGCGACAAAACTGGGCGATTAAAAGCTTGGCGACATATTGCCAAGTGTTTGCCAAATTATAGCACCGATTCAGTTTACATTGAAATTAACATTGATTTTACCCCAAAAAAGTGTAAAAGACCTCCTTTGGAATATCCGAATGCAACCAAAAGAGAAGGTGCACAACTAGACCCTACTTGGAGTCTATGTGCCAAATTTCAACTTTCTAGGACATACCGTTCTTGAGTTATGCGACATACATACACACATAACACATACGCACATACATACGTACATACAGACGTCACGAGAAAACTCGTTGTAATTAACTCCTGGAGCGTCAAAATAGATATTTCGGGTGTCTGTACGTTCCTAGGCACATATCCACGTGTGGTCGGGTTGAAAAAAAAACTCAACATTCATTTGGGGGTGAGAAAATTGGAAATTAAGGCCGATTTTTGGGAGAAAATATTTTCGCGAATACAATACTTCCTTTTTTGTAAAAGGAAGTAAAAATATGAAAGTGACAACGATAACAACGAATTTGAAGAATTTCAAGCTGAACCACACTTAACACAGTCAATGGTTTTCGATATACAGAAAAGCTTCAAAATATTTTCGACGCCAGGGGTGCCAATGACGACGTATTTTTCGAGGCATGAGTATTTTTTGAGAAACACAGCTCAGGAAAGATACAATAGAACAGTTCAAAGAAAATTAACCAACTTCTTAGTTTTTGCGCAGAATAATAAGTACAACTAAGCAAGTGTGTTTAAATTTCATGATATTTACCACCAACCCGTTCTTTACGAGCACTCGGTTATAACGAACAAATATCGTGGTCCCTTCGCGCTCATTATAAGCGAATTCGACTACATGAACATTTGCTTTTTAATTTCAAGTCATTCAGGTGTGGAAAAACGGACATAACTAACGTTCTACAAAGCAGCGATGATCAACCTGCGACACACGGGCTGCCGACTTCATGCGGCCCGCCAAATTTTTTTCGATCCGGTCGATATAACGGAACATTATTAGCTTGAAATTGCTTGATATCAAAAGGCTTTTAAAGATTTCTTTGATATTATTGGGGGGGGGGGGGGGGGGGGGGGAGTCATATGCTGGAACTGCAATGCGCCCACCAGATTGAGAAATTCGTTTACATTAACATTACACGCTCACTCACAAATTCAAATGTTTTATTGATTTATTTCTTTATTTTTTGACCACATTTTTGTTCACGTGTTAAATTTTTCTTTTTTCATTTTTTAACCTTCATCACCCGAAGAAGGGCAATGCCATTTGCTGGATTGAAAGAGTGAGAGAGGAAAAAATGTGTGGTCTGGTCAATAACTCACGCGCTCTGAATAATACTGGCACAAGACAATCGAGTAGATTTATGCGTGATACAGTTCAAACTGCAATTTAGAGAAAATATAAAATAATGAATATGTAAGCTCAAAAAATGTCGTTTTTGTTAACGAATGGATCAATAGAAAATATTTTGGAAAATTCCTTTTTGAGATATTTATAGTAATTTACTGCGTTGGAATAACGATCAACCATTGGAAACATTTCTTTTGATAGCTTATTTCCTAGACTATGTTTCAACTACTTCTACATGCAATTCAGGGTTAAGAAAAGAACTGAAGTTATAGTAAGAGAAACAAAAGCCTACATAAAAGGTAGATAAATAGATAAGTTAAACACAAAAGAAAAAACATACACAACAAATGAAGGACTACTCTCAAAACACTTCTGCGTTTCAATTCTTAAAACGGGATAGATTCCATATTAAAACGTACATACATGGTTAATAACATTCAAAAGCTTGTTTTTCTAGCTAAGACTTTTTTTCTTATTGGACAGTTACTTGCATTATTAATATTTCAATAGTTCCAATATGTATGTCAGGACTTAATGTCTAACGGAAGAAGAGCAGGAGATATGTACTGCCGTGATTAAATTTTCAGGTGGTTTGATACACAGTTTGCAGAAATTTGTGCACCGAACTACAAAAGTTCGCAAAGAAAGCTGCAGATTTGAAGCAATAACAGCTGCAATTCGTCTAACCAACAGTAGTTGCGTCTCTCAGCAAACCATAACTAAATTTTTTTTATGGGTTGCAGACCGTTTACACAGACAATATGGTAGATAGAAAAAAAACCTTTTTTTTTTTTAATTTTTGAGTCGCTATAGCGCGGAAAAGTTGCAATTGGTAAAAAAACTATCGTTTATTTGTGATTTTTTTAAAAAAAATTCTTCAGAGTTTTTTTTTTTTTTTTTTGATGCTGTAAAAAGGCGAAGTTGGAATTGGAAAAGACCTTAACAAATTTGAAGTCGGATAGTATCTTTTGATGACGAAAAAAAGCCGGAAAATTTATAAAAAAAAAAAAAAAAAAAATGGAGAACTTCAAAGTACATGCTAAGTGATTTTTTTTAAAAAAAACTTTTCCTCAATGTTTCTTTTCTTTCTTTTTTTTTAATACTATAAGACAAAAAAAAGTTACAACGGGTACTGCAATATAAGAAAAATAATAAATTTCCTGGTTTACAGATGACCTTTAGATTGCCATCACCCATTAAAGCAAACGAAAGTAATATTTTTTTTTATATTTTTCGTGAATTTAGCACACTAGTATTAACTTTCAATGAATAGCTACGATGTCAGTAAAACAATTGTTCTGGATAGGCCGTAATTGATGCATGGGCCGACTAGATCCCGGCCAAAGAACCTCCGATGTTAGCCCCCTCCCCCCGTCACATTGAGTTCTTTTTTCTAAAAATATTGATCGGACTATTCTTTTAAATTCTTATTTTAAGTCTTTTGATCATTTTCAAACAATATTTCATTATAAGGGTACATAAAGAAAAATAATCTTTTATTTTCAAATTAAATGGCACTTTCTTCTTCATTTACTTTTATTTTCATTTACTTTCATTTTCATTTACTTTCCTTTCATTACTTTCCTTTTTATTTTGCAACAGTTTTTTTGTGATATGAAAACGGAAGTTATTTAACTGTCACAGAAATACCTAGACCTCACCACAGCTTGATCTGGTTCTGGGAACTAATTTAGCAGAGTGTATATAACTCAGCTTTTGCTTTTTTTTTTTTGCCAAATTTTTATTTTCGAGTTGCTATAGGGCAGAAAAATTGTGCTGGGTAAATTACAAAATTAATAAAAATAATTATTAAAACGAAATAATATTTTCAGATCTCGTAACGAGCGCATGTCAGAAAAAAAATGGAATACTAAAAAAAAAAAAAACGAGCTGATGTGTGCATCACATGACTTCCTTCTACTCCAATTTAATGTCATTTCAACATTATTGGCATTTTTAATGTGATTCAATAGTTTACTCTCTAAATATCACCAACAGTGGCCAAATTGAAACCAGATTTTAAAAAAAAAATCGCCAAATTTGTCGCCAAATTGGGACAAAACTTGACGACCAAAATAGTGACGATATATCGCCAAGTGTCCACCAAATTATAACACCACTTGAGTTTAAATCGAAATTAACAATGAATTCCCTCCGAAAAGGTGCAAAAGACCCCTTTAGAAACACCCGAATGCAACCAAAAAGGGAGGTGCACAACTAGACCCCACTAGGATTCTACGTACCACATTTCAACTTTCTAGGACATACCGTTCTTGAGTTATGTGACTTACATACGCACATCCGCATATACGCACATTCATACATACGTACATACAGACGTCACGAGAAAACTCGTTGTAATTAACTCGGGAATCGTCAAAATGGATATTTTGCGTGTCTATACGTTCTTAGGCACTTATTCACGTGTGGTCGAGTGGAAAAAAAAAAACTCAATATTCATTCGGGAGTGAGTAAAATGGAAATTAAGGTCGATTTTTGAGTGAAATTTCTTTCGCGAATACAATACTTCCTTTTTTGTAAAAGGAAGTAAAAAAAGAACAACTTCAACTTTTTTGTCCCCCCAAAGTTTTGCTGTGCTTTTATTTATTTATTTATTGTTTTAAAGCTATACGGCAAATGCGCTGCAAAAAGAACGTTACAAAAATAATAATTTAGAGGGTTTAATCAGAGGGCAATATTGACAAGGAATCTTACATTCGCACTAAAGTTTTCATTTCTTACAAACAAGAACCGTTTTCAGACAACTTATAAAAATTTTGAAAGTCAAACAAGTTGTGAATCATCAGTTGCTTACTAAACAAGTTCTTCTCCAGAATTATAGGCATATTAACGCCACTGTGGATCTTTAGCAATTGGCAAAATTTGTTTTAAATTCACGAAAAATAAAAAAAATGCATTTTTTTTAAATTAATTTTTATGGATTTGGGGCATCGAAAGGCGATTGGTAAGCAAGAAAAATAACTAATTTTTTTACATAGTAGTTCCCGTTATAACTCTTGTCCTATAGCATTAAAAAAACATTTAAGTAAAAAAAAAAAGATTGGCTTTCCATTTTTTCTAAATTTTTGGCTAGTTTTGCAAGATATTTTCCGATTTATATATATATATATATATATATATATATATATATATATATATATATATATATATATATTTATATATATATATATATATATATATATATATATATATATATATATATATATATATATATATATATATATATATATATATATATATATATATATATATATATATATATATATATATATATATATATATATATATATATATATTTTTTTTTTTTTTTTTTTTTGCTTTTCCCTAAAGTACAACCGTCTTCAAATTTAAAGGAGTATATGAACATTTTGTATTTTTTTTTCTCCATTACATTTCAGTAGATCTCAAAACCGGCCCTCCAGACTGACGCCTAGGGCCTTTTCTCACCCCCCCCCCCACACACAATATTTGGCTCTGCTCACGGATTCCGCATCTTATCCGAGATGGAATCGAATAATCCATCTTGCAGAGACCATTAAGGAGGCCCAGACGACTGCAGTGAAAGTGCCTCGCCAGGTGAAGGTGGGATGGGGGAGGGGGAAGCACTCTTCCCAGTGCCCACCCCAGCTTCGGTTCGATGAAGAGCTCGACGAGAAATTCGTTCCCTCGGGCAGACTGCCGCCCTTTAAGCCTGACGTCCTTCACAAACTCTAGGCGATGGACAGGAGCCCAATCAATGTTTGGTTCTGTGCCCAAATGAATTTTTGTTCTTTCTTTGGTGCAGTGTGATTTCATTCTGAGGAAGAAAAATGAGCTGGGATACCTGATGTGAATGTATTTTAGAATCTATCCAAATTAAGGAAATTCTGCGTACATGATAAATAATCAGCAAACTACTGTACTTAAAGATGCACTGTGCTTGCGAAGTAAAATATACCACTCAATTTATGTCATGACCACTGATTATGGCAGTGCATAAACTGTAGCATGTTATCGAGATAATTTATTCATATCATATTTTCAAAAAGTATAGGCAACTATAACATTTAATGCGCATTTATCGATCTTCATTTTTGTTTACACATACTTAAGCACACCCAGTTATTTAGTTAAAGGTGAAAATTTTTATTTTATTCTACGTCTAGTGTGAATTTAATTCAATTCTTCTTCTTCTTTTTTTTTTTTTTTTTGGAGGAGGTAGAATTTTTGTTTTTTTCTAATTGTAATGCGTATTTAAATTACGTTGGGTTTTCTCCGGGAAGAGGAGCTTTTAGTTACAGTTTTTGCTGTTATAATAGGACCTTTTTATTGCTGTACGAAATACGCTTGAAGATTTGGTTAAACTAGTATACGTATTTTAGTTTAAAAAATTAATATTTTTGCTTTGAAGAGAAAGGGGGCAGAGAGATTTTATTAACTCTAGAACTTCTTTTAAGCTCTTAACACGGGCACCGCAGTGCAGATACAGATAGCTCTTCATAAAAGGGAAAAACAAAATAAAACGAGCTGATGTGGGCATCACATGACTTCCTTTTATTCCAACTTAATGTCGGTTTTTGAGTGAAATTTTTTTCGCGAATACAATACTTCCTTTTTTGTAAAAAGAAGTAAAAATGTAACCTATTTATTAGTTGTGAGCAAATAGCATTTTAGTATGATATTTTATCATAGAACGCTAAAAAGTCATAAAAATGCTATTCAACAACAGTTCAAACGGCTTATCCTTTTCAAAATTAAATGAGACGTCAAATTGGAGAGAGTAAGTTTGTTTTACATTATCCTTGCAATTTCTATGAAGAAAAAAATAATTGCATTCTCTTTTTCAAAATTACATCTTTTAGATATTAATGGACATCTGAAATTTAAAATTTACAATGTTATACTTCAAATTCAAAATCTTTACTAATAATAAAGCTGAAAGTCTGGATCTGTGGATCTCTGTTGGGAAGTCCGTTACGCGCATAGCGCCAAGACCGTTCGGCCGATTTTCATGAAATTTGGCACAAAATTAATTCGTAGCATACTAAAGAGCACCTCTAAGCGATTTTTCGAAAATTCGATTTTGTTCTTTTTCTATGATTTTATTTGTACCACCATTGGTCTATTTAATTTCTCTGCACAGATCAAGTCATCGTAACATGGGCGAGTAATCGTGGACGAGCAAATTATCATAACATGGGCGAGAAAATTAACATAGCATATTGGCGAGAAATTCCTCATCCATTATTTGTAAATATACAGGCTAACGAAACCAAATGACCTTTTAATTTTCTACTATGGGCAAAACCATGCGGGTACCGCTAGGAAATAAATAAATTAATAATGAATAGTGTTGTTGAAGTGTTCAAAGGGGTTTTAAAATTGAACTAAGTATTTCATTAATTAATCGAAAAGAGCTTGGGTTTTATTGAAATGCTATAAGGGTTTTTTGAATGCTTTTCTTCTTCCAAAAAACATGGTACATATAGGGTGAGGCAAAAACAAATTCAGGAGCAGCACAAATGTCATTATTTGAAATATTTTTGATCAGTAGAATTGGTCATTGGTTTTCCGATACTGAATTATTCGGGGTTCGGGGATGAAATCCTCAAGAAATTTTAAAGGATAAATTAAGAAAATAAGCACGATTTCTTTTCCGCGAAAATAGTACCTTCGTAAGAAAACCTAATTTACAGTAAGTCTTTCGACTCTTTCAACTCCTACTAGCCCAGTCAATGAAGGTAAAAAAATAGGCTTTGTCGCAACTAATTTAGGGAAAGCTGAATTTTTGCAGGATGTTAGCAAATAAAGTATACACTAAAAAAATACAAAGTCCCGACCCCCACCCCTCTTGCTTTCTCCCCCACCCCCCTCCGAAACATTGCAAGAGCAGTACTATGATTATACGTTTTTCGTGTCGCAACTAATTAGGGGAAAGCTAAATTTTGGCAGGATGTTAATACATAAAGTATACACTAAAAAGCCACAAAGTGCCGACCCCCCCTCTTGCTTTCCCCCCGCCCCCTCCGAAACATTGCAATAGCAGTACTATGATTATACGCTTTTTGTGTCGCAACTAATTAGGGGAAAGCTGAATTTTGGCAGAACGTTAGTAAATAAAGAAAACACTAAAAAAACACAAAGTCCCGACCCCCTACCCCTCTTGCTCCCCCCCCCACCCACTCCGAAACACTTAGACTATCAAGAGCAGCACTATGACTACTCGCTTTTCTTTTCACAACTAATTAAAAGAAAGCTAAATTTTCGCACGATGTTAATACATAAAGTGTTCACTAAAACCTAGACAGTCCCGACCCCAACCCCTCTTGCTATTCCCCCCATCTCCTTCCGAAACATTGCACACTGATCAGTTCAGTACTATGATTATACGCGTACAGCTTGAAAATTAATGATGTTATCGAGGTGTTCCTTTTTTTATTTCACTTCTAACAATATTATAAACCAGTGGTGCCCAACCTAAGACCCTGGTGCCGTATCCGGCCCGCGAAGCTGATCCGTGTTGCCCGTTGTTTTGTGAAATGTTACAACTCGAAGAGCACGATTAATGACAATGTTACAAATTGTTAGCCAAATATTTAGAAATTGGTTTCTGAAAACATTGTTGGGGACCACTGTTATACACAAATTATGAAACATACACGTTTTATGTAGATAGCTCAGTTTCACCATTTTACCAACTTAATCATATGCAGAAATCTCACAACAAAAAACCAAAAAGTAACTTCAACAAATTAATAGCTTTTTATCATTACGTCTTGGAAAGAAATGTTTGAACAAAATTTATAGATAATAATATGATAATAGTCATTTTCTTGAAATGGATCAACAATGTAATGACGTTCACTTAAAGTTTTTACTACCATAATGGAATTATTTGTTACAAAAGTTTATAATTCGTTTGTGTCGGCGATAGTCTACAAAATACTGTTCATGCTTGGCTAACTATTTAAGCTTTAAATAAATCAGGAATAGTATATTTGAACTGATTATTTTCTCGCAGCGGATATTATTAACGTTTAATATTACTTTTGGTTTTTATTTTTAAGTCTTATATAAGGGGCCATCTTCTAATATTTCGTTGGTTTGGTCTGAAATATTGTTGCAGTGCATTCCACTACAGTGTCCGCACATAGACGAGTAATCGAACCTAGGTTTACGACAGATACAGTTTGAAACACATAATCTTTTCAATTGCAAGATACTAATTGGAGAAGTTCACTTGAAGCAGAGGTAATCTTCATGAACTTAGGAATCAGTCTGTTGCATGAAGTATAATGCCAACCCAACTCTTCTGGGAGAAGTTTAAAACCTAACCAAGTTTGAATCTGGTGTTGACCCTAAAACCTCTGGTGGAAGCCTTAAAAAGATGTTGACGAGTGACGTTGAAGTTGGTGGAAGTTTTGCTAAATCAAAAGGGGACTTAAGGGACATTTTTGTGATTACTTGCTTTTCACAAACCTTTATTCAAACTTGGTTAGATTTTAAACTTCCAGCAGAAGAATGGGTTTGGAAATATATTTCAAGCAACAGACTGATTCCTAAGAACATGACAATAACCTCTCTGCTCCAAGTGAAATTTTCCTGCTAATATCTAGCAACTGTAAAACATTGTGTTACAAACTGTAGCTGTCGTAAAACTGGGTTCGATTGTACGTCTATGTGTGGACACTGTAGTGGAATGCATTGTAACAATATTTCAGACGAAGCCAACAAACTTAAATGAACCCTTATAAAAGAAAAATTGTAGTTATAATAACTTGATGCCTTTTTTTTTGTTGAATACAACCTGTTTTTTAGAAACCAGTTGCTACATAGTCCTCGAGTTGTAACATTTCGCAAAACAACGGTTCACACTGATCAGTTTCATGGGTCGGATGTGACCCGTGGGACGTAGGTTGGGCACCACTGGTTTATAATATTGTAAGAAGTGAAATAAAAAAAAGGAATACTTCGGTATCATCATTAGTTTTCGAGCTGTAAGCGTATAATCATAATACTGCTATTGCAATGCTTCGGACGGGGCGGGGGGGGGGCAATACGGGTAGGCACTTTGTTTTTTAAGTGTATACTTAGTATACCAACATTTTGCAAAAAAAAAAATCAGCTTTCCCCTATTTAGTTGGGACACGAAAAGCGTATAATCATAGTACTGCTCTTGCAATGTTTCGGAGGGGGGTGGGGGAGAAAGCAAGAGGGGTGGGGGTCGGGACTTTGTATTTTTTTAATGTATACTTTATGTACTAACAACCTGCAAAAATTTAGCTTTCCCTAAATTAGTTGCGACACGAAACCTTTATTGACTGGGCTATACAGGAAATTTCTTTCTTATTTTCCCCTCCGTGTTGTACTTTTCTCTTTCTTAGTCTCTCTCTTTTTCTTTATAATAAGCTGCTTGTTTCAGATTTTAAAATCGTGCTATGTTGAACATTACCTGAATAAATTATGTCTGAATAAAAATAAAGTTTCGCTTCGCACTGGATGCGCCTATTGATTAACTTATGAGGTTATATTACGATAAGTGAGCACCTTTTTAGCGATTAACTCTATTGATACAAATTAGTTTTTTTCCTTTGACAGTCCAGTATTAATTGTTCTGAAGTTTTTGGGCTGTTTTAAGCTTTAAAAGGGCTTTAAAGCAATAGAAAACTTGTATTTTCTGTATAAAAAACTTTATTATTTTATTTCAAAGCAACAAAAAACACCCTTCTAATTTTTTCTACATAGCAAGAGAATGATTTAAATATGCTACAGTAAAAATTTGATGCAGATCATAGTTGGTACTCCGAAGATGTGACTTATTTAATCTCCCAATTGAAAAAAGCATAAAAACTGATTTTAGATACGGAGTGGCAACTCCCAACTATTTACAGCATATTTTCTGTTATTTACACTGAAAGAGAAAAGTATTAGCTTGAAATTGATATTGAATTCAGCTTAATTGGTTGAAAAATAAAGAACTAGAGAGATTTTTCTAAATTCATGCCACTACGGTGACTCAGAAAAATGATCAAAAATCGAATTTTTGAAAAAATTCTCCAAAGCGT
Source organism: Uloborus diversus (assembly GCF_026930045.1). Lineage (NCBI taxonomy): Eukaryota > Metazoa > Arthropoda > Arachnida > Araneae > Uloboridae > Uloborus > Uloborus diversus. Next base: position 16,562,110 of record NC_072735.1, read on the forward strand.
AGTTTTTATTCAATTGAACTAAAAAAAAAATAATTTGGGCTTATCTCAGAGATAACTTTTTGCAAAAAAATAATGGACAAAATCGGTGACATGACGGCACATATCATTAGGCGAGTTGACGTGAAATGACTCTAGTCTTAATTTTTCACAAATAATTCTTTCGCTGTTCATTTCAGACCGAATAATCTTTATTACTAATAATAAAGCTGAAGGTCTCTCTGTCTGGATGTCCAGAGGATGTCTGGATGTCTGGATCTCTGTGACGCGCATAGCCCCTAGACCATTCGGCCGATTTTCATGAAATTTGGCACAAAGTTAGTTTGTAGCATGGGAGTGTGCACCTCAAAGCGATTTTTCGAAAATTCGATGTGGTTCCTTTTCTATTCCAATTTTAAGAACAAAATTATCATAAGATGGACGAGTAAATTACGAAATTATCATAACGTGGAACCGTAACATGGGTACAAGCCAATTGGCGAGGAAATTCACCATACATTATTTGCAAATATACAGGCGGACCAAAAGACCTTTTAATTTTTCTATTACGGACAAAACCGTGCGGGTACCACTAGTTTCAAATAAAGTAAGAAATTAATGATCCCTGACGTTTTTACATCTTGCCGTATTTAAAAGTTATCAATTTTTACGCTCGCGAATTTTTCTTTCTTCGGTAAAGGGTTCATTTTTGCTTTTTTCGACCTTTTACAATTCCAAATTCTTAGAAAAGTAATCGTGTCAGGTAACAGAAAATTTGTAACTAATAAACCAAAGAATGTATGAGCTCTCCTCTTTGCTTTTATTTATTTGTATATTTCTTGTATTTGTATTACATTTAAAAATTTGTAAAACAATTATTTTTGTTGTATGCCTGTATCTTTATATTAAAAAATATTTTCGAGTGAATTTTTTTTCCTCTGTTTTTGTAGAGTGCCAATATCTTTTAATTTGTTATTAATATTAGCAATTGCGAATAGGTTTTTTACTTTTTACACTTTTTCTAAAAATGGTTTCCATAAGTGCTAAGGAGGCTACCATTTTTTTGTGATTTTGGTAAACAGTGGCTAGTTCAAAATTCTTTGTCTAGAAGATTACTATCGGAGGATTATACTCTTTTTTTTAAAATATTTTGAACCAGAGAAAGTTACAACCTCACTTTAAGATGACTTTGATTTAAAAGAAGAAATAGGATTTAAACTTTAAAAAACTATTATTTATGAATGAATTTTTAAAGATATTTTTTGAAAGCAATTTTTGCATATAAAATTTATTCCGCCTTCTTTATTTGATCAAAAGCAATTTATTTTCGAATCTCTGTAAGGAGAAGGAGAGTTAGTTTTACATAACTTATCTCTTTAATTTACTGTTCCTTCGTCCCATACCATTACCATCAACAAGACTGGCTGAAGTCAAAAACCCTTATTTAAAAACGCAGTGAGGAATTCCGCAAAAAAAACAATTCCAACAGCGCTTGATTCCTGAAACCCATCAGACAACCACGAAAAATCACGCAACTGGGAATAAAATTGCGGTTGGAAGGAGGGAGGGGATATTTTTTGGCAAAAGTCTGCTCTGGAGGGAGGGGACTGGGGCTAGAAATGGCGTCGATATGTCTATGTTGGCCACAAATGCCGGGGCGTTGGACGAACTGTGCTGCCCTCTGTCGAACCCGCCGTTATACGGATTCTCGTTTTCTACTGCAGCAGCTTTAACTACTTGGTCCATAGGTAACCATAAGAGTTAGCGTTCGTTACTACTAGAAGAAAAAAAGAGATGTGCGATTGTAAGTACTGGTTAAATTTGTTCAATATTCATTTTTTGCGACACGTTGGTTTGTTGTTAAAACGTGTTGATATCTTAAATTTTGGTCGTGGAGTTTGCTCTAAATTTATCGATTTTTCGGAGGGTGTATAAATTTTTACAGCAGCTTGTTTAGGCGTGGTCATGCAAAAATATTGAATTGTTTTTCCGTATTTTTTTGTGCGCATTGCAAATCTTTAATTGTCTTTAGCTGTAAGAATGTATTGTTTTGATACGTGTTCCTAAAAATGCGCTTTATTCGCAACTGTACTAGACTTTATGATATTTATGCAAAATAAAAAGCAATATTATGTTTTTTTTTGACGCATGATTTGAGTTAAATTCAGTAAACATAACTGTTATATGTTTCGAATAAAGTAAAACTACTAAAAACGCTCATGACATATTTTTGACATGTGTTTTCCGTTAAACAGATAACTACTAAAAATGTAACAGTTGCGGAATATTTCACTTAATGTACTTTTTTATGCGCATATTTTATTTGCATAGTGATTTTACAGTGATAGAGATATGAATTTAAAAAAAAGTTTTAAATTAATGTTTTCATACTAAATATTAGTCATTTTACTTTCTTCTGAAGTGTATGTTAGTTTCACAAGTTGTTACACCAGTATGCTCATTTCGTTTGTTATTGTTTTCAATTATTGTTATTGTTTTCATTTTATTTGTATTTGTATTCAAAATGTATTGCTAAAACAGATAGTATTTTAGAGTAAACTCTGCAAGTTCTGTTTAGAAAATTGCTTTATATAATTATTTCGAGAATTCAACGTAAAAATTTGAATTTACTAATTGACATTTTTCTAAAAGTATTTCAAACGAATAAATGTTTTTAATATCGTGTTAGATTTATAGAGAAAAAAAGTTTTATTTTTCAAGCATGTGAATAATTTTTTTTATTTGTGTGAAAAATTAAGCGCAAATTAATCTTTCAGTTTAAATAAAAATACCTATTTAATGCAAATTTTATGATCCGCATATGGTATTAAATTAAAAGAGTTCAATGAGTAGCTAGGTTTTTAAAATTAACAAGCCGTGATGCATGCAAAAATGTTTACCTCGACATATTAGGAAAATTTAAAACTTCTTGTCTAATGTTTTCTGAAATAAATTTTCTCATTTAAAATGTTTTGTGCATGAAATAGTTACTTGAGAATCATATTTTTACTAAGAATTATTTTTCAAAAATTTGATTTTCTTTTCTTGGTAAAATTGCTTTCCCTCCTCTAAAATCGAAAATAATTTCTGTGTCGTGCAAAGGAAGCTTAATGCTATTCCTCATAATCTGAAAATAAAATCACAGAATTTCGAACTTCTTTCGGATCCCCTCTTTCTCCTGAAACCCATTGGTTGCGAATGCGCTCGACTTTCTTTTTTTTGTTTATTTGAACCTTAAAAAAATTTAATCTTAAGTAGAAATGTTTCATTCATTGCCTTTTGTGTTTAAGGAAAAGGAAGTTAAAAATTAAAAAATATTTCTAGTGGTTATTGATTATTTCTTGTAATTTTTGCCTTAAATATGCATAGGATATAGTCTGATTTTCACTATAGTGCTGTCACTGGGTGATCAATACTGCCGGGGGATGGTAAATAGCAGTATCTTTAGAAATGATTTTCTGAGATATTTGAAGAAACGCGCTTTGGATGCCTGAGTAACAATAGGGAAAGGTTGGGATTTGGCGGTTTTTTTTTCATGCTTTACTTTCACTCGCAACCAAACGAGTAAGCTTCTTTATCTTTACTAATAATAAAGCTGAAAGTCTCTCTGTCTCGATGTCTGTAGGATGTTTGGATGTCTGGATTTCTGTGACGCGCATAGCGCCTGGACCGTTCGACCGATTTTCATGAAATTTGGCACAAAGTTAGTTTGTAGCATGGGGGTGTGCACCTCGAAGCGATTTTTCGAAAATTCGATGTGGTTCTTTTTCTGTTCCAATTTTAAGAACAAAACTATCATAAGATGGACGAGTAAATTACGAAATTATCACAACGTGGAACCGTAAGATGGGCACAAGCCAATTGGCGAGATACGAAATTATCATAACGTGGAACCGTAACATGGGTACAAGCCAATTGGCGAGAAAATTCACTATACATTATTTGTAAATATACAGCCGAACCAAAAGACCTTTTAATTTTTCTATTACGGGCAAAGCCGTACGGGTACCACTAGTGAACAATAAAGTTAAAGTAGAGTAGATGACAAAAAAAAAAAAAAAAGAAGAAGAAGAAGAAGAAAGCAAGAAACATTTGCAGATACTGCGTTTTGCCTACCCACGCGGCAGAGCGATGCTTAAAAGGTTTGTGTTTGTGATAATTTCTGACTTAAGCAATTATCATTCATTTTGTATTAGTAAATTTCCTAAAAACAGCAAATTGTGTTAACTGCAGCCTGCGTAGGAGGTAAAAGCAGCGATAGTAAAAGTCTCTTAAAAAGGGCTATTTTTTAGTGATTTTTATAAATGTTTAATAAATAAATTTCATGTATTCTGCACACTTTATTTAAATCTTTGTTAAGTAGAAATTTCTCTGAACTCTTCTCTGTTTTAGAGTAAGAGATTGTTCTAATAATTAATAGCCCTTAATCCTTCTCTAGTTCTACTGTTAGTCTATGGTCTCAAGTATCGTCGTTTCGACAGTTGGTACCGACTCCATGTTATTAATAGCTAAATAAAATCGAATGAAAAGTATCTATATGGTATCCAATGAGAAAAGTATTGACTCAAGCTTTCATTAGTTTGTTAGTTAAAATAAAGATTATTAACAATTACAAATACTGATAAAAATAACTAATTATTTTCAATAAGTTATTGTTTTGACAACTAGCCTAGAAATTTCTGAAGCGTAAGAGCTACTGCGAAAGAAAAAAAAAAAAAAAAAACTTTAAAAGCAAAAAAAAAAAAGGATTTTTTGGAAATTTCATGAAAGAAAACCATTTTTCAGAAAATGAAAGAGTTAGACAGCATGAACTCATTTTGATTAATAAAAGGCTATCGTAAAGTAAAAAAATAAGTAATTTATATGCTGCAGCGTTTTTGCAAAAGTTATTAACTGAGACTGAATTTAGCATTATTTCAATTAATTCAGTTGTCTTTTAATCTTTTAAAACTCGATTCCAAATTGACGAATAGATGTTCATAACCAAAAATACTTAACACTCTTAAATGCAACCTAAATTTGAAAAACTGTTATCAAATAATATCCTGTTGCAACTGCTCTGCTCTGGAGACTGGTCAACCGTGCCTTATGAGTCATTTTTTAAAAGAATAAAAAACCTTTTCAGGGAAAACTACAATAAGATTCTAGTTAAAGCAGGTAAAAAAAGAAAGATACGCTTCTTTGAGTTTTCCAGTTACGGTTTTCAGATGCGAGATTTGGTCGAACCAGTCGGTGAATCATTTGATGACATCACATTAGAGGTCATGTGATTCACTTGGAGGAAAACTTAATGGGTAAACGGTAGCAAACAAATATTTTCTTCAACGGTTTGCTTCAATCTCCTCATTGTCACGGGAACGCCTTCCACGTGCTTGTTTTTTTTTTTTTTTTTTTTTCTTACTATTTTTTACTTCCTTAAAAGGAAGTATTGTATTCACAAAAAAATTTACCCTCAAAAATCGGCCTTAATTTACATTTTTCTCACCCCCGAATGAATGTTAAGTTTTTTTTTTCGACCCGACCACACGTGGATATATATGCCTAGGAACCTACAGACACCCGAAAAATATCCATTTTGACGACCCTCGAGTTAATTATAACGAATTTTCTCGTGACGTCCGTATGTACGTATGTATGTGCGTATGTGTGTATGTATCTCGCATAACTCAAAAACGGTATGTCCTAGAAAGTTGAAAATTGGTACGTAGACTCCTAGTGGGGCCTAGTTGTGCACCTTCCCTTTTGGTTGCATTCGGATGTTCCTAAGGGGGTCTTTTGCTCCTTTTTTGGGGGAAATCATTGTTAATTTCGATGCAAACTCAAACAGTAATATAATTTGTTGGACACTTGGCGATATATTGCCAGTTTTTTGGTCGCCAAGTTTTGTCGCAAATTTTGCGACAAATTTGGCGATGTTTTTTTATTTTATTTTTTTTTTAATTTTAAATTTGGTTTCAATTTGGCCCCTGTTGGTGCTATTTAGAGAGTAAACAATTGAATCACATTAAAATTACCAAAAATGGGGAAATGACATTAAATTGGAGTAAAAGGAAGTCATGTGATGCACACATCAGCTCGTTTTTTAAGTGGTGTTCATTCAAATGGGAAAAACTTTATATTAGATCGCTGTCTCCTCAGGCTTGGCAAAAATGTTGACTGTCAGGATTTTCATCTGGCACATTGTTTCTCTGATTTGTTTATTATTTTTATGCTCGCGTTCGCATTGCAGTTTGTATTCTGGCTTTCCTATCGGAAAAGTTGTTTACCAAAACAGGAGAATAACCAGGCCCGTATCTGCGTACCCGCAAACCCTGCAGTGCGGGGGAGGGGGAGGGGCATGTCGTTAAGAAGCCCAACAGCCCAATAAATGGAAAAACTAGGACTAAGACTTATTAACGTTGCAAATAAGACTTTTTAACGTTGCTGGCCTCTGGGGAAAAGCCCAACAGATTTTGTTGTAGGAAGATCCGAAATTTAAAGATCCGAGCTTGAGAATGACTGTTTGGATCAGGAACCTCAAAAATAGTGTGGTTTACGTTGAACAGCATAAGTTGCTTCTGCACATTTTTAGCGGAACACATAAAAAGTAAAGAAAAGAAAAGAAAAGAAAAGGAAAGAAACACAGTAAAATAAAATCTTTAAGAACGTTTTGAAGTTTTCTTTCAGTCCCTTTTGAGGCTTTAATACACATTGCCGCTGTGTTATAATAAATTATACAGTTAGAGGAAGTGGATCCATCAAGGGGGAGAATATTTTAAAACATCCATTTTTTCCCTTTTGAAAAAGATAATTAGTTTTTTTAGAGACACAGATAAAGCTAAACGGCAATATTTTTTTTTTTTTTAAGAATCGAAAACCAAGTTAAATGTTTAAAAACTATGTTTGTGCCGATTGCATATGTTGAGTAAGAGCAAGCGTTGGTGAACCTTTCTCTAACATCTTTATTAACTAACAATTAACTAAACTTAATTTTAGTATAGAATTGTAGCAGAACATCTGTACATTAACAGATGTATATATATAAAAGTAAGAATTATGTTTATTATTATTTGTTTTCAGAGATGGTGTAATTTGGGGGTCTGGTGAGGTTTAATTAAACGTTGCATGTTACAATTATAAATTTTAAAAATAAATGTTATTTTACGCTTTTATGCCCATAATTTGTGGTTATCTGGCTACGTTTGGTGTTTCTTCTGCTAATTTTCATTAAAAATTATCTTAGTTTTTGAAGCACCACTTTCCTGGTGTGTTTCCTGCTTAGCATCATCTGACAAGATAGTATATTGGTTTGACGGGAAATTGACGATATATCGCCTTGTTGCCCTCATGGCAACTTATTATGATACTGAATAATATAAACAAAATATTAACAAATCAGAGAAGTCACTAAATGTTCCCAAAATTAAGGATGTTTGACAATTTTAGCAATTTTCTCGGCATACTAATTGAACCCAATTTCGAAAATCGGTGACATTATTCCTTGAATTGAGTAATACGTTTTTTACATGCATCTGCACCTTAATATAAAACCAAGATCTATTTATTTGACTTTATTCTTATTTTAAAGACAATATTTACGTATTTTGTCCGAACATATATTACTTTTTGTACTACCCCTATTTTACCCTACCATGGGGTGAAGTCGGGGTATCAAAACATGCTTTTTTAAATGTTTTTCTAAATGTAATCAATCCAACCAAATTTAATGTTTTTGCTTTGTGTGTAATCAATGAGAATCTACTATGAACTGAATACATAAATTGTTTCATTAACACTGGTCTTCTCAATAAAAAGCTGGATTTTAACCTCATTTCCCCTATACAACTGTGTTTAATACTAATGCGCTTTTCAAGAGACCAAAATCTCCCACTTGGACTTACTGAACTAAATTACTGCCCTTTTTAGAGACACTAAATTAAGTAGAACCAGGTACTGTCTCTGAGGACTGTCTGTCGTAATTTTATAAACGTTCAAAAATAGTTGTCAAAGATGTGACAACCATTTTATATCGTTTATGAAATGCTTAAACTTTGCGTGTGCTACCTGGGTAACTACTTTATCGCCCTGACTGATGTATTAAAGCGCAGTATAATAAGGTGTCGTCCTTTTAAAATGATACTAATTGCATTATTGCTCTCTTTGAAATCTTTACTAATAATAAAGCAGAAAGTCTCTCTATCGGGATCTCTGTCTGTCAGGATCTCTGTGACGCGCATATCGGCTAGACCGTTCGGCCGATTTTCATGAAATTTGGCACAAAGTTAGTTTGTAGCATGGAGGTGTACACCTCGAAGCGATTTTTCGAAAATTCGATTTTGTTCTTTTTCTATTTCAATTTTAAGAACAATTTCCGGCGCAAAATTATCATAAGATGGACGAGTAAATTACGAAAGTATCATGACGTGGAATGGGAGAGAGAATGAACGTAGCCAATTGGCGAGAAATTCATCATCCATTATTTGTAAATATACAGGCTTTTTTTTTTCTTTTTTTGATTAATCATTTTCTCTAACATTTTCAATTTCAGCTCCGCTTTTCTTCAAAGGAAAAAAAAACATTGCTGTTGCTCTGATTTTGTAACTTTCTTCATTATAACCCCGTTCTCAAAATAAAACAGCACGTGTCTGATTTTATTAAATAAACTTCATTACCTCTCTCTCAAAGATTGATAAACACAGGTCAACAAAAAAATTTCTTTCATTGCTGCTCAGAGTTCCAGAACTGATTTTAACTATATTTGGGGCTCTGAGTCTAAACATGAGAGTTCAGTTTTTCTCTATCAGCTTCACTTTTTTCAATCAGTACTCCTGTTATAAACACATATGCAGTTTTAACTACATTTTGTGCCCTTCTAAACCAACTACAGGATTTTATGTCTGTCACGTTTACTAACAACGCTTCAGTGAATTAAGGTCAATTGTTGAGTTCTTACCTTACATAATGTTCGCTTCATGCGACGTGTGATGAGTCAGATCTTTGTATATAATATCTGCAAGGCCCAATTAAGGTCTCGGTTGATGATCCTAGGTCAGACATTTTTTCGGGGCCCTCTGTAGTCAGATCATACAAACACAGGGTATTTGAGGAATCCGTCCACTACCAGTTCAAAATATTTGCTGGAGTACAGATCATCCCACACCATAAATGCACACAAGGAAATGTAAATAAATAAATGAAAACATTAATTTTCTTTCCTTCTCTTAAATAATAGACTAGAGAAATTTTAGACATTTAGTTGCCGAAGACTGCGTTCCAGTTGGCCCTGCTTGGTAATCAGGCTCTGATACTTGTATGATATAATAGCAATGAAAATAACACGCTTTGTATTTTGTTTGATTTGGGGTTTTAACTTAAACTCGTGTCAAGTATATATTTCACAAAAAAGTTATATCTGAGAAATTTGAGCTCTTATAGGCAAAAACTTGTGTCATATTTGAATTCAGAGCACCAATAATACACGAAATAAGTTTCAAACATTCAGGCACTAAAATAACCGTTGCCCTGTGTAATTGATAGTCTTAAAGTTTAGTAACAAATTAGTGTTATGCTCAGTAAAATATTGGCGATCTTCTTTACTAATAATAAAGCTCAAAGTCTCTCTGTCTGGATGTCTGTAGGATGTTTGTGACGCGCATAGACCGTTCGGCCAATTTTCATAAAATTTGGCACAGAGTTAGTTTGTAGCATGGGGGTGCGCACCTCGAAGCGATTTTTCGAAAATTCGATTTTGTTCTGTTTCTATTTCAATTTTAAGAAAGTTTACCGGAGCAAAATTACCATAAGATGGACAAGTAAACTACGAAATTATCATGACGTGGAATGGGAGAGCGAATGAACATAGCCAATTGGCGAGAAATTCGTCATCCATTATTTGTAAATATACAGGCGAACCGAATGACCTTTTAATTTTCAACTACGGTCAAAGCCGTGCGGTACCACTAGTTTCAAATAATTTTGCGTTATATTTGCCTTTAGAATGTCAAAATTAAATCATTGCTAGTTTTAAAAAGCCCTTTTCCTTCGTTGTGGCTTATTTGTTTCTGGTTTTCTCTTTCACTTGACCTTATATTGCGACCTTTGCTCTATAAATCAAATTGCTCTCATTAAAAATGAAATGAGTCTGATCAACGTTCTCCTCCTCATCACTTTTCAGAATAGATAAATTAATTTCGTGTGATTAACTTGGAGGTCACTGACTAGATTAACAAAGAAAGTGATTTCAATTAATCTTGTTTATTTATTGTTATTTTTTAACTACTCAATCTAACTTAAGGAAAGTGAAACAACTTGAAATTGTAAGTGTCCTAATTCAAAAAAAGCTTTCTGGTGTGATATTTCTTGAAAATTAACACCACTGATTCAGATTGTGTGGACTATTTTGACATTTTAACGAAAGAAAATCACGTTTCTTCAAACTTATTTATTGCACTATTTTTATATGTGCAGCTGTCAGTTAATCGTGTATTAGCTTTACCTGGATCAAATCTGCAAAAGATAAGGTTTCAACTAACTCCTATCTTACAAAGAAACCACACCTGAAACTTAGTGTTACAAAAAAAAAAAAAAATCAAGCAAGCAGCAGTTAAAAGAGTTGTGTGTAATGACAAAACACGGAACGAGAAAGAAAATTGCAAACCAAGAATAGTTGTTATCATTACTGCATCATACAAAGTTTTCGTCTGTTTTCCAAGAAACGAATTTTTGACTATTTGTCTGTAAATTTTCAACATTCGTTCTCAAATGAAGATGATCGATTGTTTTGGAAAGTTCGAGAACATATTCTTTTATTCGCAATATTGAACATAACAACGGGCACATTGATCAGCATTGCGGTCCTCTTTTGGCCAGCGGGTCATATATTGGGCACCGCAAACTTATGGTAACGTGTGTACAGACTCTTCATTTCAAATTTTTCCAGGAGGGACAAAGGGCATGTGCTTGATGCATAGTATTATACCCTCCCCCCCCCCCAAAAAAAAGAAACAACAAGCATAATCACGTCCACGTATATGGAAATACATTGATTTTTCAAAGTCGGAGGGGGGGGGGTAATTGTCCTCTCCTCCAGACCCCCTCTAAATGACGGACCTGTGTGTGTAGTAGTTTCGAAAATATGATTTTTTCAAATCGGGTCCACCATTTCTTATCACCCTATATGAATGAAATTTTTTTGTGCTTATGAAACTCTGAGCTGCTAAAATGGCTCTGCTTAAAACACTACAATTCATACGTATACAATGTAGTTTCAATTCCTTTATTGATCATGGAATACAATGCAGATAAATATAACGCATTGGAGCAAAGTCCTATTTATTGGCAGCTATACAAACTAGCAAAGAATACCAGTAGCCATGACACTAACTTAATAAACAGCACCCTACGAAAACAAAAGATTCGCCCATCTGTACACAAAATACGAAACTGTACCGAGAGGAGAGCAAACAATGTTCAGACGACTATTTGCCATTCCCGGTTATTGACCGTCTGCCTGCAATGGCGAAGGGTTGTCATGACAACGTAGAGGAATGAAAGGAGAGGTGACTTTAGGAGAAACAAAGGAATATCTTCCCGCAACCGAGACCGTTTCTCCTGACAAGGCTGAAAACCTTTTCTGTTGAGCCAGTGAATTATGCCATAAGGGCTGGGAATGTTTATCTGAGGATGCGAAGGGGGGGGGATGGGATCTTTATTGTGTCGAAACTTTGGGAGAGACTTGTTGGAGAGAGTTACCCCAAGACGTTCGGAATTTTGTTCCATCCTGTTTTTCTTTTTCTGAATGATGCATCTATGAAGCAAAATATGTACACTAGAACCTTGTTTGTCCAGTCCCCGTTTATCAGGACCCCTTTGGTTAATTCAGATCAAATTTGAAGAGATTAAACTTGTAGGGTTTTTAAAAAGTTGTAGGAGTTGTAGTAGGAGAAAGTTGTAGGAGAGACTTGTTGGAGAGGATTTTCCTAAAGCGTTCAAAATTTTGTTTCATCCTATTTTTACTTCCTTTTACAAAAAAAGGAAGTATTGTATTCGCGAAAAAATTTTCACTCAAAATTCGGCCTTAATTTCCATTTTGCTCACCCCCGAATTAATGTTGAGTTTTTTTTTCGACTCGACCACACGCGGATAAGTGCCTAAGAACGTATAAACACTCGAAATATCCATTTTGACACTCCCCGAGTTAATTACAAAGACTTTTCTCGTGACGTCCGTATGTACGTATGTATGTGCGTATGTGCGGATGTGCGCTTATGTACATCGCATAAATCAAGAACGGTATGTCCTAGAAAGTTGAAATTTGGTACGTAGACTCCTAGTGGGGTCTAGTTGTGCACCTCCCCTTTTGGTTGCATTCGGGTGTTTTTAAAGGGGTCTTTCGTCCCTTTTTGTGGGGAAATCATTGTTAATTTCGATGCATACTCAAGTGGTGTTATAATTTGGCGGATACTTGGTGATATACAGCCAGTTTTTTGGTCGCCAAGTTTTGTCGCCAACGATAAATTGGCGAAAATTTTGGCGATTTTTTTTTTAAAATCTTGTTTTAATTTGGCCACTGGTGGTGATATTTAGAGAATAAACTATTGAATCACATTAATATTGCCAATAATGGGAAAATGACATTAAAATTGGAGTAAAAGGAAGTCATGTGATGCACACAATCAGCTCGTTCTTTTTTCAAATGATGCATCTATGAAGTAAAATATGTACTGTAGAACCTCATTTGTCCGCCGCCGTTTATCGGGATCTCCGGTTAATTCGGATACAATTTGTAGAGATAGAATTTGTAGGGTTTTTAAACAGTTGTAGGAGTTGTAGTAGGAGAAAGTTGTAGGAGAGACTTGTTGGAGAGGGTTTTCCTAAAGCGTTCGAAATTTTGTTTCATCCTATTTTCCTTTTTTCAAATGATGCATCTATGAAGCAAAATATGAACAGTAGAACCTCATTTGTCCGCCACCGTTTACCGGGATCTCCGGTTAATTCGGATCAAATTTGTAGAGATAGAATTTGTAGGGTTTTTAAACAGTTGTAGGAGTTGTAGTAGGAGAAAGTTGTAGGAGAGACTTGTTGGAGAGGGTTTTCCTAAAGCGTTCGAAATTTTGTTTCATCCTATTTTCCTTTTTTCAAATGATGCATCTATGAAGCAAAATATGAACAGTAGAACCTCATTTGTCCGCCACCGTTTACCGGGATCTCCGGTTAATTCGGATCAAATTTGTAGAGATAGAATTTGTAGGGTTTTTAAACAGTTGTATGAGTTGTAGTAGGAGAAAGTTGTAGGACAGACTTGTTGGAGAGGGTTTTCCTAAAGCGTTCGAAATTTTGTTTCATCCTATTTTTCTTTTTTCAAATGATGCATCTATGAAGCAAAATATGAACAGTAGAACCTCATTTGTCCGCCGCCGTTTACCGGGATCTCCGGTTAATTCGGATCAAATTTGTAGAGATAGAATTTGTAGGGTTTTTAAACAGTTGTAGGAGTTGTAGTAGGAGAAAGTTGTAGGAAAGACTTGTTGGAGAGGGTTTTCCTAAAGCGTTCGAAATTTTGTTTCATCCTATTTTTCTTTTTTCAAATGATGCATCTATGAAGCAAAATATGAACAGTAGAACCTCATTTGTCCGCCACCGTTTACCGGGATCTCCGGTTAATTCGGATCAAATTTGTAGAGATAGAATTTGTAGGGTTTTTAAACAGTTGTAGGAGTTGTAGTAGGAGAAAGTTGTAGGAGAGACTTGTTGGAGAGGGTTTTCCTAAAGCGTTCGAAATTTTGTTTCATCCTATTTTTCTTTTTTCAAATGATGCATCTATGAAGCAAAATATGAACAGTAGAACCTCATTTGTCCGCCACAGTTTACCGGGATCTCCGGTTAATTCGGATCAAATTTGTAGAGATAGAATTTGTAGGGTTTTTAAACAGTTGTAGGAGTTGTAGTAGGAGAAAGTTGTAGGAGAGACTTGTTGGAGAGGGTTTTCCTAAAGCGTTCGAAATTTTGTTTCATCCTATTTTTCTTTTTTCAAATGATGCATCTATGAAGCAAAATATGAACAGTAGAACCTCATTTGTCCGCCGCCGTTTACCGGGATCTCCGGTTAATTCGGATCAAATTTGTAGAGATAGAATTTGTAGGGTTTTTAAACAGTTGTAGGAGTTGTAGTAGGAGAAAGTTGTAGGAGAGACTTGTTGGAGAGGGTTTTCCTAAAGCGTTCGAAATTTTGTTTCATCCTATTTTTCTTTTTTCAAATGATGCATCTATGAAGCAAAATATAAACAGTAGAACCTCATTTGTCCGCCGCCGTTTACCGCGATCTCCAGTTAATTCGGTTGAAATTTGTAGAGATAGAATTTGTAGGGTTTTTAAACAGTTGTAGGAGTTGTAGTAGGAGAAAGTTGTAGGAGTTGTAGTAGGAGAAAGTTGTAGGAGAGACTTGTTGGAATGAGTGTTCCTAAAACGTTTGAAATTTTGTTCCATCTTGTTTTTCTTTTTCTGAATGATGCATCTATGAAGCAAAATATGTACAATAGAACAATGTCTGTCCAGTCCCCGTTTATCAGGACCTTTGGTTAATTCAGATCAAATTCATAAAGATTAAATTTGTATGTTTTTTTTTAAAAGTTGTAGGAGCTGTAGTAGGAGAAAGTTGTAGGGGAGACTTGTTGGAGAGAGTTTTCCTAAAGCGTTCGAAATTTTGTTTCATCCTATTTTTCGTTTTTCAAATAATGCATCTATGAAGCAAAATATGTACAGTAGAACCTCATTTGTCCGCCGCCGTTTATAGGGAGCTCCGGTTAATTCGGATTAAATTCGTAAAGATAGAATTTGTTGGGTTTTTAAACAGTTGTAGGAGTTGTAGTAGGAGAAATTAGTAGGAGAGACTTGTTGGAGAGAGTGTTCCTAAAACGTTCGAAAATTTTGTTATATCCTATTTTTCTTTTTTCGAATAATGTATCTCTGATGAGAAATATGTACAGTAGAACCTCGTTTGTCTGGCGGACGTTTATCGGTATCTCCGGTTAATTCGGATCAAATTTGTAGAGTTTAAAAAGATGCAAGTGTGACAGTTTGTAGCAGCTGTTGTAGGAATAGTTGTAGGAGAGATTTTCTAAAAACGTTCGAAATCATATTTTATCCTATTTTTCTTAACTCTAATAATGCATCATCGAAGGAAAATATGTACAGTAGAACCTCTTTTCTTTGGCCATCGTTTATCGGGATCTCCGGTTAATTCAGATCAAATTTGTAGAGTTTTTAAAAAGTTGTAAGAGTTGTAGTCATAGGAGAAAGTTGTACGAGAGACTTGTTGGGGAGAGTTTTCCCAAAGTGTTCAAAATTTTGATTCATGCTATTTTTCTTTTTTCGAATTATGCATTTCTGAAGCAAAATAAGTACAGCAGAGCCCCTTTTCTCCGGCCGCCGTTTATCGGGATCTCCGATTAATTCGGATCAAATTTGTAGAGTTTTTAAAAAGTTGCACGAGACAGTTGTAGGAGCTGTTGTAGGAAAAAGCTGTAGGAGAGACTTGTTGGAGAGAGTTTTCCTAAAAAGGCTCGAAATTGTGTTTCATCCTATTTTTCTTCATTCAAATAATGCATCTATTAAGCAAAATATGTACAACAGAACCTCTTTTCTCCGGCCACCGTTTATTGATATCTCCAGTTAATTCGGATCAAATTTGTAGAGTTTTTAAAAAGTTGCATATTCACATAATAAAAAATTCAAATTGTGATATTTGAACCATAATACCCCAAACATTCCTTTTTTATTATCCTAGAAGTTAGAAGTTATTTTATTCAAATTTATCCTGTAAGATATGCCTGCCATTTAAATTTTCAAACTTCAGCTCAGTTTTCTTTTTTTTTTTTTCAAATAATCATGGGAAAGAATTCAATGATAAACATAATACTAGTTCGATTAGTATGTGAAATAGAATATTTCTCTAAAAACAATATATTTCTTTCACGAAAAAGAATATATTTCTTTTTCGTGTAAAGATTTGGGTTAAAAATTTAACATTGAATATTGTGAAAACCCAATTTTGAACTTAGTTTAGGAAATACATTTCAAATGAGAACGTTTTGAATGTCAGAAAATTAAGAGAGCGAAAACTTATCGAAAAGGTTAAACAATTTTTTTTTTAACATTTCCAAAGCTACCAAAATTTTTTTGTATTTATTATTTCTTTTTGGGAGTAAGAAATCAGCGGTTAGATGAGCACTTAAATTCGACAAAGTGAATGACATCGTTGGCTAACGTGATATTCGTCATTGGACGAGCACTTGAATTTGACAATTTGAATGACATCTTTGGTATCGTGATATTTCATCATCCGATAAACAATTGAGACAGTGAGAAGCAAAGGGATGTAAGTGGACATTTTCAAGTTTTGAGTAAAATGCGTTTAAAGATAACATCCTAGGTAGGCTTTCATTGAATTTTTTTTCTAAATCATGCTGCATTGCAGCAACTACCAGGGCTACTAGTACCATCTCCTGCCCCAACACAGAGGAAAGTTTCACCTACCATGTGTACTGGTTATCTCCAAATTTTTAATTTTGCCACATACATCCCTTTGCTTCTCTGTGCCTCAATTGAATCTGAATAAATCATCTCGGCTTTAATAATATCATTAACCTTTTTTGAGGATATATGCACAATTAGCTGCAAGAAAACTTGCATTTTTCTTTGCTGTTAGAACAGGAGAAATCTGACGATTTATAACCGTACAAATTGCTGAGGAATTTTAGCGTCAAAACACCGTAAAATAACTGTTATCGCATATTTGCCAACCGAAATACGTTTGCATAAAAATATTTCGCGATTTTTAGATTGCAGTCGCATTCCAAACTTAATAAACACTCGCCGCCAATAAAATATGAGCACATCTCATTACGTCTTATCGGGTACCAGGCAGCGTTTTGAAAAGCACATTTAGTGAGACGACAAATGCTGGGATTGGACGATCTTTATCCCCAGGGCAATCAATTTCTACGAGTGCCTTAGGCGCAGAAAATCATTAATAACCTAGCAACTGATAGCTGCTATCGATTTCTTGACTTTTGACCCCCTGGGGAGCAGAGGTGGCAAACGATGAAGATGAAGACGACACGGAGAATCGATAAGTCTCAAGGAGAGCCAAGGAGAAGGGGGAATTAATTTCCCCGGAGGATTGGGATGAATGGCTCCGTTTCCTAAGCCTATCGGTAACTTTTAAGATATTTAAAACAACCGTGGAAAATAAATGTTGATAGAGTTGTTTCAAATCTCTCTCTTTGTAAACATCACTGAAAATTTTGGAGCCGTTAGTGTAGAATCTGTACATTAAAACTTGACGTTAAATTTGATGCTCTTGGAATTGATTGTAGTCACTTTGTTCAAGGTTATTGTTTCTTTTTAGAATCTTTAAATAAGGAGCATTTTAAGAATCTTTTGAGAATCAAGGGCGATTGATAAATGTATTCAAAGTAAAACAGTCAGACCAACGTAAATAAGTTGGATTTTTGTTATTTTATTGGAAATATATCAGAAAGATCTGATTTTATAAGTAACGATGAAAAAATGCAGCTTAGAACTGATATTTTAATTATTTCTAATTCCGAAATGTTTTTGTATGATAGTTGACATAATAATCATATTAATGAAAGTTTACGTGAAAAAAATATCTTGTTTTAAAAGACTTATTCTAGAGTCAAATGAACAGATGATCTCATTAAAAATCTTATCTCTTCACTATAACCGTATTAAATATTTTCTATGATGGATTTGAAATAACCTGATAGCTACTGAAACTTTAAATAAGTGAATCAGAGATTTTAAATAATATAATAAGAGAAAAATTAAATAACGAAATCCGAAAGCCATTTATTTCGGAAATAAAAATTTAACCGTCTAACAGTGAGAATTGAAAACCATGTGATTATAATATTACCGATTTTATTTTATTAGAAACAGTATCTAACGCCACTTGACTGTGGCACAAGTTTTCCGTTAGCAAATATTTTTGTCACATGTTCTTCTGTTGAGAAAAATAGTAAGCATTTAAGTTTTAAATTATGCGTAGTCTCAGCTTCGTATTCATTTCCTTAAATCAAATCTTGGGAAGGCGATACTATGCTACAGGAATAGAAATGAACTATAGTGACAGCTCATATACAGTGGCTCCCAAAAGTGTTCGTACACCTTGAAATTTTGAAGTAAAACCAAAATAACGCAAAACTGAATTCGAATATGAAGTCCAATTTTTTTTCACATCATTCCTATGTTATTCTGAATGAAACCCAGTAGTTTTTTCAAAATATTGCCACATTTTATTTTTGAAATTTGTCAAAAAACGAAGAGACAGAGAAAAGATACACCACAAAAGTCATCGTACACTGAAATATTTTCGAATAAATTCATAATTAACATTATCATATGTGGTTTTTTTATTATTTTTGCATTGTAATGATACTATAAAGTCATTTGCCTTTCATTTTTTGTGTATTTATTCCCTAATATTCTGCTTATTATTTTAAAATGGCAGGTATGCGTAGAAAACAACAAACACGATTCGAAATTTGATTTTTTCCCCTCACAGTAGCCGTAAATTGGTTTGAAATGTCTCTAAATTGGTTAATTTATACCGTTTTATAGTGAAATGCTTGATAAAATGCTTTAAAGACAAGAATCGGATCGAAAACAAGGTAAGACAAGGTCAACTGGCAAAGTTAACAAAGCGTGATCGGAGGTTTACAGCTAAAAAAAACATGAAAAATACACATTTCAGAACTGAAAAAGTTTCTGCAGAATTGAATGAAACATTTTACGTTTAATTTTTGCCTAAAATTATTCGCCAAGGTTTCTGATTAGCTGGATTACATGGGACCTCTTCCCGCAGAAATTTTCTTGTTCGTGCGAAAAACAGTAAGCTTGCGCTTTCCGTCGTAAAATCAATGATAAATAAGCTCAAAACGTTTTGGAACAACGTCTTACTTATAGATGAAAATAAATTCAACATTTTGGGTTAAATTGTTGTATAATTGTAAATGGAAGAAAAAAAAAAGAGTAATTGAATCTTAAGAACTTAGTTGGATCAGTTAATCAGGACGGTGAAGGTGTTCTTGTGTGAGGGTACATCTCAGCATCAGGAGTTGGAAATTTGGAATTTTTTGGTGAAATAATGAATTATGCTGTTCATTTAAATATTTTAAAAAACAATTTTTAATTATTAGCCCAAAATTTGGTAATCGGAAACAACTTTGTTTTTTATCAAGATAACGATAAGAAGCACACGTTCGCGTTTGTTGCCTCAAAATTTGTCCTTAAGCTTAGAAATATGTCCTCAGTCGCCAGATTTAAACTTAATAGAACATATTTGGAGACATCTGGTGGCTAGATTTTGAAAATACACCATTGAAACGAAAAGCGAATTAGAAACAGTAAGACTAGTAGTGCGACTGAACACTCACTCAGAAATTGCACAAAAAAAGAAAGAAAAAACAATGAAATCTATTCCCAGATGCTTAAAAGCAGTTGTTGCTACTGCATGGTATTCTACTAAATAATAACTTAGTAAAAAGTTAAATTATTTACTAATTTTTTGACATTTTTTTCAAAGTGTACGAAGACTTTTATGAGATAAAATTTCCGGCACTTTTTGGTTTTTGATTTTTAAAAAACTAAGTTTTAATGTTTTATTAAAAATTTTCATGTAGTTTTGTTAAAAATAGATCATAGATCTTATAATAAAATACCTATTCCGAAATATTAATTCTAACCAATGGATAGAGGCCTATTTCATTGAAAGTCGTAGGTGTACGAACACTTTTGGGAGCCACTGTAGTTCATCTTACTACTATTATATATGTGGAAGTTTGTCTGTATGAATGTTTGTTACTCTTTCACGCAAAAACTACTGAATGGATTTTGATGAAACTTTACAATAATATAGATTATGCATCAGAATAACACATAGGGTAGTTTTCACCCCGTTATGGTGGGCAAATACCCCCTAGGGGGGCTTTAAAACCCAATTTTCGTATAAATTCTCTAATATGAGAATGAAAAAATACTTGCACATATTAACATTATATGTCCATCGAAAGCTTTGATTTTTCTGTTGAAGATGGCACCGGTTCTAAATTTCTAAGTAGAATAAAAAACGAGTTATGACCTTTTTAGTTCCATGTCCGAAGGCTTTCCTCAACACAATATAGTATTTAAGGTATCATCTCAACTCCCTGCCGATAGCGACAATTGTTGTATTGTTGACTATTTTTGCTTTTCGTCCGACTGTTTAAGGCTTTTCTCAAGCTAAATTTTAAAGTAAGATTTTTTGCACAAGATATGCAAATAATACATGGATTTAGCTGATTATTTTCCAGTTTTACGCAACTTTGTGGCAATTAATGTTTTTTTTTTTAAATTTATATGAAATGAGAAGTTTTTTGTACTATTGTCCTCATTTAAATGGGAACTTAAAAAAAAAAAAACTGTTGTGCTTATTCTGATTTTAATGGTATTTTTACTTTGAACTTTTTTGGTATTTTAATCAGGACTGTTTACGCTGTTAAGAAACAGTCGATTTCCTTCACGTGGGGGATTTTAAAGGTTTGGTGTTCTCACTCTAAAGGAACATCATTAGAATCTGGATATGTAGTGACTATTGACCCTATTTTGGGACGATTTCTCCGGTAAGAAGCTATACAATAATTTAGATAGCAGGTGTAGCGCTGGACACCATTTGATGGAGATGGGGATTATAAGGGAAATGGTTGACTTTATTTAAGAATTGTTGACCTCACTCAAATTGGAATTTTTGAGAATTACCCCAGCTAACTTCTTTACAACTCCTGAACGTTTTCCTGATTTATGTTGTGTGATTTTTTGAGTATCTTTCCAGTTTCGCCGACATTTATTTACCCCCCCCCTAATTTTCAGTTTTCATCATATTTTTTGATATATTAAAGGGGGGAGGCCATTTTAAATGTCGGTGAAACTGGGGAGAAACCATTTTTAGTAACTATTTGACCTCTCCCTGTGTTGACCATTAACTTGAATAGATTGAAGAAAACTACATCAACGTGAGCGAAGCCGCGGGTAAAAGCTAGTCAAAAATAATAATTTACAAGGGTAATGAACGAAATTTTGTTGCTTACGAAATCACAAACGTATGCTTGATTCCTTAAGTAAAAGATTTTGCTCATTAGGGGAGAGTGTTGTACCTTGGGACACTTTTCATATTTTAATTTTTAACGTCAGTTATTTGAACAAAATTTAAGCTCTAAAGGTCACATTTTAATACTCCAACATATTTCTATGGAACATAGTTTTTAAAATTCAGACAGTTTGAAAATAAAATATTGCCAGCCATTTTATTTTCAAATGAAAATATTTATTTTTTTTTGAAAATAAAATATTGCCAGCCATTTTATTTTCAAATGAAAATATTTATTTTTTTTTCTTTTGAAAGTAAAAGTTCCAAGCTGTCCCAAGGTACAACATCATATTCTACCTTGGGACACATCCTGTTGTGCTATGGGAAAGTCTTCATGATTCAGGTTCAAGTATATGGCTATTTGCCATATACTTGCTGTTTGCCATAATCATCAATTTTACTCATTTGATACTGATTTTTACTATGGCACCATTTAGTGGTGAAGGTTACTATTAGAGATAACAAAAACATGGCTGCTAAAAGTAGATTCTTAGAAATTAACAGTGTCCCTAGGTACAAACGTCCCAAGGTCCAACACTCTCCCCTACCTTTTGAAATTATTCATTTTTAATGAAATACTAGAAAATCGGCCATCAAGGCATGACGGGTGAAAATTGCTTCTACATTTGAACGAAACAATTGACTGTTTGATGGTATTTTGATAGTTGAAATTTTAACCCTAACTCCAGTGGATTAACCCTAAACTCCAGTAGAAAGCGTTAATTGTGAACCACTTTTTCGTTTCTTCATTCTCATAAAACTAGTCCTACCAGTAAAACAGTTAAGTGACCGGACGCAGTTTAGCCTCGTCAAAATGAAGCATTTCCCTGCATATCAAACATTGCCAAAAAATATCATCATATTATAAGTAACTTTCTGAATTCTTGGTGCTTCAACAATGAAATAATGCCGTCACGCATACTATGGCGCGAGTTTTGTTGTTGGTAACGTCAGAGCATTACTCGATCCGTGATTTTGGCTACTATATAAATAAGGATATGAGCTGTCACGTGCGGGACAAAGTGACGGTGATTTAAGGAAATATTCGAAAAAGTAAAACATATTGCAATTTTGAGCGAAACAAGGCAGAAGTCTCGTTGGACAGTTGTAAGTAGGTGTGTATTTGTTTGTTCTTTCCACAGCCATTGGCAGATTCTACAGCGCCCTTTATAGTTTATTTAGTTTGCAGATTGCATTTCTAAGATTTTTCAAGGCTGAAGCGATACGCTTGTATTAAAAAGGAAAAAAGTGATTTTGGTTGAAGATTAGCGGCTGAAGGAATGCAATCTACAAATTTTAAATAAGCAAACTTCTGCTTGTGAAGCTGTAAAACATTATTATTCAAACGATTTTTTTTTTGAGCAATCACGATTGCTTATTGTTCTCATTTGACTGTTTTGATGTCCTATCATTTTATCTCAGCGCCACCCTCCGCAGCGTCACCGTCGACCGGGTCCTCACGATGCTGCTCCTCTAGCGAAAGCCGTCTCCAGGTTGCGTCCATGTCCTACACACACGCGCATACATACACAACTACACACGCACGCACACACACATACACATGCACACACATACACCTACACACATACACACACGCATACATACAGACACCTACACATACACACACAAAAACATACACACATACGTACACACAACTACTCACACATTCATGCATACATACAGACACCTACCCGTACACACACACAAACAACTACCCACACATTCATGCCTGCACACAGACACAAACACATGCCTACACACACATACCCCCCACTCACACATTCATACACACTTATGCCAGCACACAGACACAAACACACATGCCTACACACACACATACACATACCCTCTACACACAAACACACATACCCCCCACACACAAACACACACGCCTACATACACACTCGTGATTGCGAAAAACATAATTTGAATTCAAGATTTCAAAATGCAAATTAATTTTTTTTTTAAGCACACAATATTTCTTATTGTTCTCACTACGCGTTCCGATCTTTTTTCCTAATAGACACTGATAGTTTGCTACAGCCCAGTAATGCATCATGAAAAATATCGTCTGAGAGTTGAAAGTAATTTTATATATTACGAAAAATTAAATAAAATTATTCTATTGGCATTTTTCTTTATTTATTTTTGTAGATGGTAAATATTTTCTTACCTAATTGATTATTATCTTTTAATATTACAATTGTACACATTTTCATTGCATATATAATTTATATTTTGATATTTTTACATGTATTATGATTTAAATGTTTCAATATTACGATTTATCAGGACTTTTTTTCTATTAATTAGTATCAGTAATCAATCTAAAAAGATATTTTGAAATTTATACAACATTTTCAGAAATACGAAACAACCAACTATCAAACGTTAAGACCAGGAAAGAAAAAGAAGAGTATCAAAAAACTAAAAAACAATGTTTCAAAACCTGTCTGCAATCTTTGATTAAAAAAATTAATATTTTTTGTTACAAATTCAATTTTTTTTATTCCTTTCTTTCTTTGTTTTTCCTTTTCTTTTTTCTTTCTTTTTTGGGTGTGTCCATAAAATAAGAATTGAAGATACACTTCTTTTATTAATTTTCAGTATTTCATTGATCCCTTATTTGCTCATTTTAATAAACTTTTTTTTATTGATTTTCAGTATTTTATTGATTCCTTATTTGCTCATTTAAATCTTTATCACTCCTGTATTACAATTACTGAAGCAAAGCTGCAACTGCATACTACTATAAGCAATGAAAGGATGCATCCAATAAAATCAATCAAATGATCTCATGCCTAACGACAGCGAATCTATTTCTGGGTCTTATAAAAACTAGTAGTGTTCTTTTACTATTCCGTAACTATATTTCACCTTGAAAAGAATGATCATTTTGCTCCTGTGACTAATAATCGTAGATCTCTGTCTGTTTTGATTAACAACACTTGATTTAACCCAGTTTCCATGATTGACGTATATCACGACAGATTATTGTATTCCCCTGATTGTCTCATAGCTTATTCCATTGATTGAAGCAGTTGACTTTCAGGATTTTGTTTCACTTCACTTGAAATTTAAGGATAAACGTTTATTTTAACACACTTTCTTTAAAATTCTTTTCGCTTGTTATTAACTAAAAACTAAAATTGGTGCTGGTCATGTAACAACCCACAGTTTAGTAATATTATTGTTAAAAATATCGGATGCTCTAACTGAAAGTAATTTTATGACATAAAGAAAAAAAAAAATACTCTATTTCTACATTTTTTATTTATTGTCTGTCATAACTTCGCTTATTTTATTTCTTAACTCGCTGTTCCAGGATTGGCAAAGTTTTGGACACTACGGTAAAAACCCTGGTTTTTACCATCCTGTCCAAAACCCTTGTGTCCAAAACTGTCCGAAATATTCCAAAACTATATTTTTAGAAAAATTGTATTCTGTGAGAAAACATCAAAAACAGAATAAAATGTATCAAAGTAATGTTTTATATTGAACATTTATTCAACGGAGAACATTCAACTTATTTATGCAGCTGATTGTAATCTAGTCACATAGAAGTTGAATTCTTGATTAAAATTTCAATTTGTATGCATTAGTTTATTATTATTATTATTATTATTTTTTGATAATGGTAACCAAATTTCCCTATGTTTATGCATGTGTGCAAATGAAAGCAGGGTTGGCAAGGTTTTTACCATTCTGTTCAAAACCGTTGTGTCCGAAAGTGTTCAAAACTATTTTTTGAGAAACTATATTTTGTAGAAAACAATCAAAAACAGAACAAAATGTGTAAATTTTTTTTTGACTATTTAATATTTATTCAATGTGAACATTCAAGTATAAATATATATGTAACTTATTTATGCAGCGGATTTTAATCCAGTTACGTAGAAATTAAATTCTTCATTAAAAATTTCATTTTGTATGCAGAAGTGTTCAAAATATAGTGCAATGATTGACTTAAATCCAATAAATTACAATTGTTTGTAGTTACAGAATGTACTATATTAAAAATAAAAACTAAACTAGTATGTTGTGGCCATCACGAAACTTTCTTCTATATTTTTCTTTTTTTTTTTTTTTCTGATCCCTCCCCATGCTTGACGAGGAAGCAATATTCCCAACAAAAACAAAATGACACTTGCAAAAACTTGACGACTATCAAAATGTCTGAATTATTGCAAAAGCAAAGCAAAGAACGAAAATTGAAAGTTATTTTAAAAGCCTTGCTTGAATGAATTACAAATATTTTATTTGTTAACAAACATAAGATGGCAACAGTTCAAAATTTTAAATCATTGAGATAATAATTATTTCCTATCATTTCCATACAATTAAAATCACGAGAAATACGCAGACGACAATCTATTACGATTTATCTTTCTTATTGTTGCATTAATAAAAATATTTTTATTCGCAAAAAAAAAAAAAAAAAAAAAAAAATCAACACCTCTTGGAGCGATCGGCGTCAAAATAGAACCAAAGCCTGTTTACATATGGATTCACATATATTCCAAATTTCAACCAGAACGTAGTATTACTTCTTGAGATAGGGCACTCAAAATGGAAAAAAAGAACGGGTGATTGCGCTACCCCCCTTTTAGCTGTTGACACAAAAATAAAATCAGTTCTTATACCCACTAAGGGCTACTTGCCGATAAATTTTTCTTTCATTCCGTTCATTATTTCTTGAGATACAGCAGTCACAATTGACGACAAAAAACGTTCTACAGCTCAACCCCCGTTTGAGTTATTGACACCAAAATTGAATCAGCACCTGTTCCTGTTAATACCAACATATGGACCAAATTTTGTTTGATTCCGCCAGTTACTTCCTGAGGAATAGCAAGCACGCGTAACTCGAAAAACGTCCCATTGCTCCACCCCCCTTGGAGGAATTCGCGCCAAAAACTAATGGGCACAAGTTCACATAGGGGCACATATGTGTACTAAATTTCGTTCGATTTCATGCGGTAGTTTTTGTTGTAGAGCGGCCACAAAAAACTGGTCACACACAGACGTGACACACATACATACACACACACACACACACACACACACACATACATACATACACACACACACACAGACAGACAGACATTTTCCAAAAATGGTCGAAATGGACTCAGCACACCTCAAAACGTTCGAATCCGTCAAAATTCGAAATTCGAAAATTTGCACGAATCCAATACTTTCTTCTATATATTAGATATAGAAGAAAGTAAAAAAGAATAGCACAAGTTTTATAATATAAGTGTTTAATCATAAATTTCTTTTTCTGTAATCTATGATTTAAAAAACAATTTTCGTTCAAACATCATGTAAAACTTATTTTCAAAAAACCATTTAAAAAATAAAGCTTGTTTTTTGAACCTAAATGTTGCACATTTAATAACATTCCTTCGAGTTATAAATGAAATTGAAATTAGGTGCATTGGTAGTGTTATGAATTTCCTTTCATAACTCTACCAACTGTTACATGAGGAAGTTTTATGTAATAGTTATTGGCAATTTTGTTAATTAAAATATTTTTTGAATGAACATTTTGGAGAAAAATATTATCAAATACTCATTAATTAAACCTCATTAATATCTATATTTATGCATTACGAATATTGCAGTAAATATGAATTGATTAGATTACACTCCTATAGCTTTAGCACAGTTTTGGACAGTTTAAGACTGTTTCGGACAGTTTTAGACAGTCTTGGACGGTAAAAACCACCTGTCCTGTCCCAAACCAGTTTTGGACAGTCCAAAACCCAAACCTGAGCAGTTCAACAGCTTGAATACTCCCCTTTGCAGTGATTTAAGAAATTAGACAAAGAGGTAAAACATTTATATTCTGCGCGGATATTTTACTCTTTCAGCAGTCAGAGACTGCAGTGCCTCCTGTAGTTTATATGAATTGCTAACTATGTATTAACAACTTTAGTTGTTTAAATAAACTGTAGAAGGCGCTACAGTCTCTGACTAATGTTTTTTTTCGGTACAAGTGCGATGTTGGTAAAGCCTCTTTGAGCAACCATTAGCCAGAGACTACACAGCCTCCTGTAGTTCATTTTAAATTGTGAACTACTTTTTGTATTAACAACTTTTGTAATTCATATAAACTATAGGAGTCGCTGCAGCCTCTGGCTAACGAGTTTTGTTTAAAATTAAGGCATAAGTGCGATGTCAGTAAAGCCTCTTTGAGCAGCCATTAGCCAGAGACTGCAGCGCCTCCTACAGTTAATTTGAATTGCGAATTCTGTATTAACATTCGTAATTCAAATGTACTGTAGGAGTTTGGAGGTGCTACAGTCTCTCGCTATTGGTGGTTGAAGGAGGTAAACCAAAAGCGACCGACTTACTTAGGATATGATTTTGTCTAATGAGATATATGCTTCGTCTACGTGAAATTGAAATGTTTTGTCTCTTTGGCTAATTTCTTAAGTTGAAAAGGTGGCGTATTAAAGCTCTGGAATGCGAATGTAGTTTTGTCTTTTATGGTTGTAAAACGGGGAGAGGAAAAATTAATGAAGTTTAAGAAAGAAAAAAAAAATCCATGTTTGTAAATGGAAAACGTCTTCTCCATATTCATTGGAATTGAAGTATGATCACCATTTCCTAAATATATGTTTGAGTATCTCTTTCCACTACTACAAGTATTGGACGAAATTTCATGTTTGAAAATTCAAGTCAATAGGTATGAAAACGGCAAGGAGCCATAACTCTGACTCATTAGAAGCAAGCAAATAAACAGCTATTAGGAATACTAATAACCATTGTCAAAAGAGTGGTTAAGCGTCAGCCGCTTTCGCTCGAAGGCGCCAGTTCAAACCTGGCTCCAGTTGGTGGATTTTCAAGGTGCAAAAAATTAACAGCTTCCATGCCGTACGAATATGTGGCATGTAAAAGATCCCTTGATTATTCTTATGTCATGAAGTACTCTCTGCAAAATAAAATTCCTGGTGCAGTTCCGCATTCAAGAGATCCCAGGTGTTTTCATCTGTTGGGGAAACTGGGTACAGAATTGTCGTGCTTATGGGCTATCGTCCGATAGAGGTTCTACTTGAAAGAATGGATGCCGTTCTTTTCACTAGGTCTGAAAATGGTAAAATACCAATGCGTAGCGCAATTATAAGAAGAAGAAAAAAAAACATATCAATAATCAACAGGTAGGTAACAATTCGTAACTAGCAATGTTTATGTCAACATCTTTTGCATTTCAGCAATCATATGGGGGAAAATAAGTTTAATGTATCAGTCTGCAAAGTTATCCAGGTAGAATGAAATCATGTCGTGGACATTCGGTTTAATTTCCCACCCTAGCTAGAGATGGATATAATATGAGGTAGTAATTATGGAAGGGAAGACAGCGTAAGGGGTTTTCCGCAAATGATGTCACACTTTGAGGGGAGAGGGTTGTTCATGAAATTGGTGAGTTTGTGACAAGGGGGAGGGAGGGGAATGCAAGAATTGTGACATCACGCATTTTAATGAGAATGTGCTCATGATAAACAACGTGACAAGTGATGAGGGAAGAGAAGGGACTGGCCCGGCTCCTGGGTTAGGCGACCTAGGCGGCCACCTAGGGCGGCAAATTTTAGGGGCAGCAAATTTCGAAGTAGAACTTTTTTTTTTAAGTATCAATATATGTTTCAGCTTCATAAGTTTCACTGCTTTATTGCTAAAAACGAAAATATTTTAGAGTGTGTACATGTGCTTGGATAGGCAAAACATAGTTCAGAATTTGACAAGAATTCAATTTAATTTTAGATGTGGCAAATTGCGTGATTTAAAAGTATTTTGAAAATATTAATATCTATTTCAGTGTCATAAGATGCACTACTTTAGTGTTAAAAAAGGTAATTTAAAGTGTGTACCATAGTGTTTGGATATGCAAAACCCAGTCTTGAATTGAACGAGAAGCTCACTTTAATTTTAAGCACTTTACTTTTATTTTTATTTTATTAATGTAGTATTGTTTTATATTATTATTATTATTATTATTATTATTATTATCGAAGGGGGGCGGCACATGTCATTATCGTCATGGGCGGCATAAATGCTAGAGCCGGCCCCTGGGAGGGAGTTAAGTGAAGTATGACATCACACATGTTTAGTGAGAATATACTCATGATAAATAGCGTTACTTGTGACAATGGAAGTGGAAGTGGTTAAAGTGAAGTGTGACACTTTGTGACAAAGGATAGGAGGGGGGGGGGGGGGGTAAAAATATTGAAAAAAAAGTGTAACATCGCTTATGATCAACTCCTAAAAAGAAATTTGTCGGTGTACTTACTTTAGTTTTCTTTTCCAGCCGCTGAAACCGTTCGCGCCACGGAGACCGCTAAAGGGGGTATTAAGTACGAGCTGGTTCTGTCGGAGCCATCTGTGAATGATCCCCCGAAGAAAGATCAGATCACCTCACCACCGAAAACCATGTCTGTGGAAGAGATTGAGCAGAAGCTCAAAGCCGCCGAGGAAAGAAGGCTTGTAAGTACCCAAAGCTATCATAAGCTCCTTCAATTTGATTTAATGGCTCATAAAAGTATAGAGGGTGTGGTTGTCCAAAAAACCTGACATCTTCTAACCACAACTTTTTTAAAAAAAAATTATTTACAATATTTTTTTCTTTTTATGTAGTATGTGTGTGTGTGTGTGTGTGTGTTTTTGAGCAATCACGATTGCTTATTGTTCTTATTTGACTGTTTTGAATTCCTATCATTTTATTTTCCCGCCAGCACCCTCTGCAGCATCACCGTCGACCGGCTCCTCACGATGCTGCTCCTATAGCGAAAACCGTCTCCAGGTCTCCAGGTTGCGTCCATATCCTACACACACACACACACGCATACACACACACGCCTACACACATACACACTCATGCCTGCGCACAGACACAAACACACACTCCAACACACACACATACAC
The DNA here is from genome assembly GCF_026930045.1 of Uloborus diversus. Classification (NCBI taxonomy): domain Eukaryota; kingdom Metazoa; phylum Arthropoda; class Arachnida; order Araneae; family Uloboridae; genus Uloborus; species Uloborus diversus. The sequence goes on from NC_072735.1 coordinate 16,592,195, forward strand.
ACACTCATGCCTGCACACAGACACAAACACATATGCCTACATACTCACACACACACGAACGCCTACACACACCCGCGCGTTCACACACAGCACTGCATACACAACACGCACACACATGCATACATACATACACACACACACGCACCCTCACACATGCGCCTACACAAACACACACGCGCATTCATACACACACACACACTCGTGATTGCGAAAAACATAATTTGAATTCAAGATGCCAAAAATTCAAATTAATATAATTTTTTTTTTTTTTTTGAGGAGCTAAATAGAGAGAGAGAAAACAGGGTGAGTCGTAAAGACGCACGGTAGAAATGAAACTTAAATACTGCAGGGAAACAATTTAATCCTTCATCAATAACTTTTGAATAGCATATATTGTATCCATCATCCATTTATTTCTATAAAAATATATGTACATTTGTTTCACGGAGTCATATTCTTCGTTCTTAAGAGAAATTATCGTTTTCGTACACATAGAGGAAAAGATGTAAATACGGGCATAGGTGTAAATATGGGCACCCCTCCCCAGTGGCTAAGGGAGATACGGAAGACTGGAGAACCATTTATTGATATAAGATAGAAGAGTGCAGTTGGAAACATTCTACTCAGTAGTGTGAATGCAGCGTGAGTTTCTGTGCAAATTGGTTTTTTTTTGGACTGCTAATTTCATGTTCTTACATTGAGTTAAAAACAATTTCACGGTGCTATCTAGAAAGCGGAGATCTTAAGCTACTTTCAGAAGCACACCTTTAGTCACGCACGCTTTTACGTTTCGTGTGATAGTGGCCATTTGTCTTAGGTGTAGTTGGTGTAAATAAGGGCCCCCATTTAAAGAGTGCCAATAACTACATCATCTCTTTTTTTTAAACAACAAAGTGTCTGTTAAGGTGTTCTATATCAAAACTCCTATGTCTGTTATGATGAAGTAGCCTATTTTGCTTCTTGATTGTGATTTCTCATTAACTCTATGTTAATGAACAAAGAAGAAGCACCATAACCAAGATGTAAAACATGCTACCTCATTATAGCAAACATAAGAAGAAAGCGACGTTTAGCCCCAAGATGGCGGACGTGTCGCTACTTTATGAAAGATGGCTTCCCTTCCAAAAAGCAACATCAAAATCCCTCTTCTCCACATTCCACTTACGCTCTCAGCTCATCTGAGTGCAAGCAAGATGTAGTTAAACTTTTATTTATGTTTTTCATGTTCTGTACTGTGCTTATTGCTTTTCATAGGTTTAAATACGGAATCATGTGTCTGTAATGTTTTAATTCAATTTATATTATATGTGTAGGTAAGAAATGATTTGCCATTCGTACAAATCGCCGTTTGAACTGATTTCTAAACCAATTGTGTACGAATATGGAGGTTTCACTTTGCAGTGTTTTCAAATGTTTGCACTCGTGTGAATAATTCTAATAATTATTTTTTTCATTTATAGAAGTGTTATAACAGTTCTTGCACCATGTAACCTACCATGTAACCATGTAACCTACATAAATGTAGGTTACATCCTTGTTGCAGTATTGAGTGCATCGTTATACCACAATACTGTTGTTATAACTTTTCCCATTAATTGGCTCTTGTTCTTCATATTTTAGATGTTGGAAGCTGAGAGACTGAACCAAATAAACGAAAAGAAAAACAAACTTCAAGAAGCCAGCCAGAAGCGTCAAGAATTTAACAACAATTTTATCCAATCCACGAAGGAATCTCTGGAGCAAAAGATGGAGACTTTTGAAAATAACAGGGAAGCCAAACTTAAGGCTTTGCAAGAAAAGCTTAAGGAACATGTAAGAAAACCTACGTCTTCTTCTTTCAAATCACTCGCGCAGATTCAATGGGTTTAAAAAATTTTATTCGCGTTTCCAAAATTTTAAAAGTATTTTTTTCTGAAAGAGCATGCTTAAAAACATAGGATCTGACCATTTTTTAAATAATTTGTTTAAGTTTAATATTTTTAAAAAATTACTTAAATCGGTGCGCTTTCATTGTTTATGTTTCTGCCGATGACATCACAAATGATGAAATGCCATTCAGTGTTGCCAGCCATTCACAGAGCAAAATATTTAATTCGCATCTTTACTCTCGTGCATTGGCAACGATAGGGTTGATAAGCAAGCGTTGAGCGCAATTTTAATTCGCTGCTTGATTATCATAACGTAGAAACGTAGTAGAAAGATGCGCCAAAGTGCATCATTTGTGACGTCATCAAGACCACGCCTTGTTTGAAAAATCGGACATTTAAAAAAATTAATTGAAAAATAACTGTTGGGAAAATGAAAGTATTTTCTGGGTCCATGTTTTTTTTTTTTTGCTCATTCTATCAATTTCAGTGACTAAAAGTAGTACTTTTGACTGAAGGAAACCACCCGATTATACTGTCATATGTATTGATTTTTTTTTGGTTTAAATGTGGATTTAAGAACGAATGCATTATTTATAAAGCTTTAAAAATGTACATATTTTTTGGAAGCTTGATCTTAAGTCCTCCATTACGCTAGGGTGTAGCTACAATTTGGTTCCAAATACGAGTCATTCGTGTGAAATCAATACAAATTAAACTTAATTTCAATAACTCTCACCAATTAACCACAATTTTTTATTGGTTCTTTACTTGTTTGTGTAGAATTAAGTATCAATGGTTTGAACATAAGTTATTTGATATGGATTTAAAAATATTTTGATTCCTCATGGAGTTACATATTTTTATGGAGTAACGTATTTTTATTCATATTTCTAAGCGTCAACCAACAAATTAAATTTAAAACTACCGTTCTATTCCCAAAGAAAAAGATACAGTAACACAGAACAAACACAAAATGAAATAATGATTCTAAAACTGTTATTCTGTTTTCAATTTGAAGACAAAAGACTTTTTTTCTTTCCATCATTAATAGAAATGTAACATAGTGAACATTCAGTAACCCAAATTAACTATCAGAAATAAAGAATAAGACGCACCTTGTTTGTTGACCGTAAAATTTAATGTGGCTAACTAGGAACATAAGATGTACTTCTTAGTCTTCTTAAAAATATTACCAGGTTTAATGTAATAACTTCTTATTTATTTTATTTTCAGAATAGTTTTATGGACAATATAAACTATAAAAAATGTTTTTATGTGAAATTTAATATTCAACTTTTACTTTGTCTTGTTGCTGCATTTCATCAATTTTAAACCATTTTTTAAAACTAGGAGACCTAATATTCTTCTTCTTCCTATAAAGCAAAACATTTTAGAGTCTTTGCTGAAAAATGTGTACACTCAAACCTGTTTTTGTGCGGTAGATAAGGACCGCATAAAAAAAATTCATAAAAAATAGCTCAAAATTACACTATTAAGCACTCGTTTTAAAGATAGGTAAGTCAATTAAGTCCCAAGTTGTGTGACATTTTCAAAGACCGCACAAAAAAAAAAAAAAAAAAAAAAAAGACCGCACAAAAACAGGTCTGAGTGTAGTTTCTTGATTTTTGATTATACACATCAGCTAAAATACTAATATCAATAATCAATTATGTTTACTTCGATGCAAGAATTAAAGTTAAGAACAAAGATCAAAAGTAACGGAGAATGGTTGTACGATTTTTACGAGAATGACCTATACCCATCATACAGGGTCACAATAAATAACTTGAACACACATAATACATTATAATTTTAAGGCCAATGAAAATATTACGACCCAACTTCAAAGTACAGAGCTAGCCAAATTATTAGACTAATGAGTTTTTGTTTTGTTTTTTGTACACTATTTGTACTAAAAAACTATTTATTTTACTGTTAAAGTGCAGTACATACTGTACTCTGATTATTTACGTTATTTTATCATAATTTAATGTTTGCAGGTGGCAGCACTGTCTGCTTTGTTTATGTTCTTTGTTTATCTACCTACAAGGAACAAAACCTCAATCAGCTTAAACAGTTCACTAGTTCTTTTTATTACCGTGTCCTGTTATATTTAAAGTTAGTTTTAGGTCATTAGTGGGTATATGTATGTGAGTATATATCATTGAGTATAAACATTTTTTTTACATCCTTTTTTAAAAAAAGTTAAGAAATGGTGTAAACCTTGTGAAAAGTATGCCAAAAAGACTTAAAATGCTCATCAGGAACAAGGGAATGCATACTAAATATTAGATAATTATTTCACTGTTCGTTAATGTGTCTATAGTTATGTAATCAATAAAGAATTTGCTTTTAAAACAGTCTTAGTCCAATAATTTGGCCAGCACTGTAATATGAATGCATTATTTCATCTACTGTATTTACAAATTTTCTTTCCTTTAGCCTAAATACAGAGGTTTAAATGTGTCACAAAATTTTCGGCTATTTGCCGCAACTGACTTGATAATATTTTATCCCATTCCTTGCATAAGGATTTCTTTAGGAATGCCAAAGTTTTATGCGGCTCGGTTCAGCACACATCCTTGCTTCTAAGACCTTGCATTGTTGAACGGCATCAAGGACTCCAATCTAATGGTTTGGGGTGAGATTTGTCCCAGTGGGAAAATATCACTTGTTTTTGTTGAACAAGGGATTAAGTAAATTAACGTCCAATAGGGGGCAGGGCTATAGCAGGAATACATGAAATACACCGCCAGCTCAGTCATTTCCAGCCGAGGACTGCAATTTCGTGCTTATTAGTACTCATCAGCCCGGCATAGAAAAGTGACTGAACTGGAGATGGAAACCCTTTTAAGGAAGCCAAGAGTGCCAAACAGACTGGTAGCTAATATAGAATTAGCGCAGACTAGACGAGTGACCAAAGTTTTCCATCTCCAGCTCAGTCACTTTCCTATACCGGGCTGATGAGTGCTAATAAGCACAAAATTGCAGTTCTTTGTTGGAAATGACTGAGCTGGATGGTGTATGTCATGTAAGGGATTAAGATTTATCAAGAAACATATCACAAACGCATTTTGTGAAGACGTTGTGTTACCTTGGTCGCAAAAGTTTTTTGGAAACAAAATATGGACCTTCCAACAGGATTCCTCACACTTGCACACAGAGTAAAGGCACTCAAGATTGGTGCAAAACACATATCCTTGACTTCATTGGAGCTCAAGAATTGACCCTCTATTCTCCAGATTTGAACCTAGCTTATTCTGTTTACTTAATTTGAAGCTCTAGACATTTCGCTCATGTGCTGTTTACAATATTATGTATTAAGTTTCCTCAGAAATTAAGTTCGAATTAGAAAGAAAATAAATAAGCAACACCTTGACTACAAGAAATACACCGCCAGCTCAGTCATTTCCAACCGAGGACTGCAGTTTCGTGCTGATTAGCACTCATCAGCCCGGCATAGGAAAGTGACTGAGCTGGAGATGGAAAAAACCCCAGTTTGTTTGGCACTCTTGGCTTCCTTAGAGGTTTTTCCATCTCCAACTCAGTCACTTTCCTATGCCGGGCTAATGAGTGCTAATCAACACGAAGCTGCAGTTCTCGGCTGGAAATGCCTGAGCTGGCGGTGTATTTATTGTATTTCTGCCTTAGCCCTGGCTAATGGGCGGTAACTTACTGAACACCTTGACTCTCTAAATCTTGCTCAGTGATGTTTTGACTGTGCACTAGCCGCTCTTGTGGTTAGCTGATGTACCCACTGAAATGAGAAAAAAAAAAAACCTGTTATCTGTAACTGTTAACTTGTACAATATCCCTGTTCTTGTTTTATACATAAACTAGCCACCTTCAGCTGCTAGACCTTTCACCTTTTAGCACAATTCGCTTTTTAGGCCAATCAGCATCCTAGGTCAAGAACGTCGTCTGCTCAAATTCTCTATTAGAGTGAAAATTTTAACATGTTTCAACATTGTTGCATCGTCAGATACATTGTGTGAGTCACAATGTATATTTATTTCATTGCTAGAGAATCGTAACCAGGGGCGTAGCCAAGGGGTGGGTCCACAGAGTATGGACCCAGACATTAGTCAGAAAATTTTTAAATGAAAATGTTCATGATTTCATACGTAGATTTCCTATTCTTACACATAAGAAAACTCAAATTTGAGTGCTTTCAAGCTTCATTGGATCCTCTCCGAAATGAAATTCTGGCTACGCTAATGGTCTTAACATTTAGAATACAGTCAAAACGAGTTTCGGTATTTGCAACAATACATTAACGCAACAATCAATTTCGTCTCAATGGGGTGGTTTCCTTCAGTCAAAAGTACTAGTTTTAGTCACTGAAATTGATAGAATGAACAAAAAAAAAAAACATAGACCCAGAAAATACTTTCATTTTCCTAACAGTTATTTTTTAATAAATATTTCAAAATGTCTGATTTTGAAAACAAGGCGTGGTCTTTATGACGTCACAAATGATGCAATTTCGCGCATCTTTCTACCACGTTTCCACGTTATGATAATCAAGAAGCGAATTAAATATTACGCTCTACGCTTGCTATCAACCATATCGTTGCCAATACACGTGAGTAAAGATGTGAATTAAATATTTTGCTCTGTCAACACAGCTCGGCAACACAGAATGGCATTTCATCATTTGTGATGGTCACACGACAGAAGCGTAAATAATGAAAGCGCACAGATTTAAGTATTTTTTTTAAATATTAAATTTTAACAAATTATTTAAAAAATGGTCAAATCCTATGTTTTTAAGCATGCTCTTTCAGAATAAAATACTTTTAAAATTTTGGAAACGACCCCATTGGACAAAAAGTGCTAAAATCACATAAAATATAAAGTAACTTATTCAATGATTAATGAATCAAAACACGTGAACAACGTCAGCAAAACTATTTGTGCACTAAATTTTATGTATCTATAGGCCTTATCATTTTCCGTTGAAGAGCGCTTCACACACACACACATACACAAACATCTTATTTCATTATATGTTTAGAAGTTAACCTATAGTTTAGGCAAACCGAACGTGGTTGCGACTGTTGATTCGGATCTGGGTAGCTTTAACAATGCTGCCCATTTAGGTTTGCCCCATTTGTAGATGCAAAGGAATGTAAGTGTCAAAATTCAAAATTTGGAGTTAACAAGTAGTAGGCGAAGCTCTCATCTGCTTTTATTCAAGAGATGGTAACAACAGCCCTTAACAGATGCTGATACTCAACATGATTCAAAAAACTTTTCAATGTCAACCTACCTACAGTTGGGGCTAAGGCCACTATATAAGGGGAGCTGACTTATCCAACATTTTGGTTCCAAAATTGCAGTGGCACAAAATTAGTTTTTGTAAAAAAAGCCTCGTTGCAGAAAACTGGTGCCCACGCTTCAGTTAATTGCCTGATTGATGTTTGATTATTTTATTCTGTAAATGAAAAAGATTTAATTAATACTAGTTAAAAACAAATTAGGTGAGAAAATGACGTTCATTACAGTAAAAATTTTCCGATACCTTTTTGTTGGATTTTGTGAACGAAGTTAACTTTTTAGATTTACCTTAAGTGACATTTTACTCAACTTAACATGAATTGTTTTACGACATAGCAGCCAGAAAATATTATAACGTATTTATAAATACTAGAAACATGGTTGGATCCAGCGCTGTCTTGGAACCAAAATGTCGGATAGGTCGGCCTGTCCTTTTATAGGGGTTCTAGTTGGGGCAAACCTAACGTTGCCTCGTCGCAATGCTGTGATTAGGATCTGCGTAGCCTTCACAATGTTGCCAGGTTAGGTTTGACCCAACTTTGAACTTAGCATTTGCTTTTCTTGACACTTTAATATGTGAGAAGCAAAGGGATGTAAGTGGACATTTTCAAGTTTGGAGTAAAACGCGTTTAAAGAGAACATCTTAGGTTGGCTTTCACTGAATTTGTTTTCTAAATCATACTGTACAGCAGCAACTACCAGGATTACTAGTACCATCTCTTGCCCCAAGACAGAGGAGAGGTTCACCTACCATGTGTACTGATTATCTCCAAATTTTTAATTTTGCCACTTACATCCCTTTGCTTCTCACTGCCTCATATGTTCACATACATCCTTTTACTTTTCAATGCCTCAAATGTTTTGATAATTTTAATGTTACTTTTGAAATATTATGTTCTACTTTTCGTTTTGAAATAGGAACGACATATCGAAGAAGTAAGACAAAGCAAGAACCTGAACCCACCTGAAGCGAACGAGGAGTGTCCAGTGGCATCATCTGGGTAGACCAACCACCCCACCCAGACAAAAGTCGCCAAGCACTGTTTTCCGCCAAACTCCTTTCTGTCGCTTCATATCAATGAATAGTTGATCTCAATACGAACTACAGCCAACATTATTTTTTTCTTTTTGGTTGAAAGCAATAGTAGGACCAAACTGAGATCATGCTTCCGCCAAAACAGTGTCTTCGCTACCTGTATTGTTGGTTCCATGCTTGAATTCAAGTCGAGAATGTAATTTATCCGACATTATCACCGTTTTTGTAAGCCGTTGTTCTTTTTGTAGCTCTATTTGCACGCTTTTTAAAAGATTTAAAAAGCCTGATGGGTATTTATATTTAGTGAGATCATATACTTTAGAGATTATTTTAGGTAAACTATCTATTTTAAAGTTGTTATTTCGTTGAGAAAAGTGCTCTTAATGAAGGGAAATGAACCGCACCGTATACTAAATGAAAAGTCGTTTTCTTACGATTTGAAGGTTCAGGATCAAGATTTTGTATTGTGATCGTACGTGATATTGACACCGTAAGATTATTAGGTGATTAGGAAAATTACTATTGGATATATTTATTTCAGTGCTTTTTATTGCATGCATGAAATGTAAGAATAACTGCTGATAGGAAAAAAAAGTATTAAACTTCGTACCAGAAATTTGCGTGATAGCGCTTGGAGTCTTTTTATGAAAACGTTAGGCAAAATGTAATTGATACTCGACTAGAATGTAATAATAGGTAACAGGTTTTAAGCACAAACACTCCTGCCATAGTGATTTTATGTCAAAAAATTCTTAAAATGTCCATTTAAATATTTTATGTAACTACCAGCTTACTGCAATCAAAGCAATAGTACAAATGCATTGCAGAAATGAGAAAATTTCTTGAGTAAATTCAATTTGAAAATATTTGCTAAGCATATTCTTCTAAAAATTTACCTAATCCCTGAAAAAAACTTACTCCATTTTGCTGGTAATTACATTGACAGTTATTCTATTGAATGCTATAAAAACACTTCTGGTCAATGTATATGATGTCAGTAATTCTTAGTTCTATGATTAATTAATGAACGGGAATAAATTATTCTTTCAAAAAACAAACATCACACTAGAAAACAACTCTTTTAAATTTCTTCTTGCCACATTGGATTTAACTAAAGAACACATAAATAATATAAGGTTTTATCAAAAGCTTAACAAAGGTCATTAAAAACGTTTTCATTAGATAGCGTGGTTTGTTTTCTGCATAAATAATGTTTACGTTAGCTATAACCTCAAAAGTTTAAATAATGAGCATTAAAAATTGGCATCCACAGGTATGGACTGGACATGAAGGTTCCATACCTGGTCATACAAACTTCAGCATTTTTTAAGTTTATTGATTGTTAAAAATATTGAGTAATTAATAGATATGAAGAACACTGGGGTAATGGACATGTAATAGCCATTTCGTTACATGCACGGATGAACTAGTTAGAATGAAAACTGGTTTACAAATGAAATTTTTAATAAATGGGTGTTGGAATCATTGAGCTGAAACTGATTATTTAAAATGGAGTGATTTGAGACTGAAAAACAATTGTTCCAGACACCATCAGAAACAGATTATCACAGACTGCTTATTTTAGATTACTACTAGCTAAAAAAAACATAATATTGTGAAATTAATGTTACTAAAGTGTGATATTTACATTGTTAATATTACGTCAGATTTGGAAAACATATATTTTGTTACATTACTTCAATTAATACTGCTGTATTCAACTGCATTAGCAGCTGTTTAACTTAAGGCTACTAAGACACAAAAATACACATGTACGCACGTATATGTAATAATCTATTCGATAATCTCTAATATGATGCAAAAATAATCCTGTCGGAGTAAAAGTTCAACTTTAACTTAAAATCAACGAAAGATAAATAACACGTATTTATGTTGTAATTCTTTTTTTATTTTCACTTTGAAATGAAGAGTTTAGAGGATAAATTTTATTGAACGGAAACAATTCATTAGCAATTATATATTTTTGATAATGAATAAAGGCTATACGACTGCTGCAATAATCGCAACTTTCCATGCTGGACAGCTTGGAATGGAAAAGATGGCGAGTTCGGGTTTTTAAAAGTATACTATTGGTCTGTAACCTTTATAATTCTGCTCAATAAGTGCCCATTCCTTCATTTCTTATTGAGTATTCTTTCGTGTTTTCTTGTTTGTCAGCTATATAAATACTGTAATTGTCCTTGTTTGGTTTTGTAGAAGTGTTTTGGCTGGAACTACGGTTTGTATAGCTCAATGAGGAACAAAACAGTATGATGTTGTAGCGTGCCACTTAATGTTGTACCCCACCTAAATAAGTGTTACTTTTATACTTAAATACACTTAAAAATATCGAAACCCTACGGTGTTTTTTTATGTATAATTATTAGTTAAAAACTAACACTTGCACCATTTTTTCTTATGAGACTGATGATAAAGTACGTTGCAAACGATTACAATCTAAAAATAAAAATTTTGTTTTTGGGAAAAATAAATTGCTGACGCTCAGTCATACTTTTTTTAACATTTACTAAATTCAAACAGTCAACATAAATGAACTTTCTAACTTTAATTTTTTGGGGATCTCAAATGTTGCAGGTTTCCTAGAATACTGTTTTTTGAAAAATCAAATGGAAGCTACTAAAGATAAATGCATTATCAAAACGCTTCTGACTTTTATTTACAGGTTTTAAATTGAATCTTGAGCTAAATCGTTTTCACCAAAAAACTATTTTACATTAACAAATTTGCTTTTAACAAATAATAATTAGTATTTGTTAAAAGTAAATTTGCTATGTAATTTAGATAAAGGAATGACTTTAACCATCGTTCACTATAAAAATTAAACTTTTGTTTTGTCAAAACTACAAAGTTTTGTTTTAAATCAAAGTGGTAAATACTTAAATACACTTCATTCAAGTACTTAAATATTGGTGAACGATCCTTTGAACTACCTGTTTGATCGCTTTGTAACTTTATTATTTCATTTTATTACATTTATGTTATTGTTATTCGTTACTTCATTAGAAATGTCCTTTATTTTCCCAAGAAAATAATATGAAAAGGAACCTGCAACAAAACAGTTACTGCCTGATATCTTTGTATCAAAATTAGCAAGCTCTATATGGATATTTCTTATGTGTCTTGCTTTTGTGCTGCAATTATTTCCCGACATCAATACATGAAAGCTCTCTGTGGCTAAATATGATAATAATTTTTAGATGATGTAATCTTGAATAAACCATATTCACTTGAATTGTTTCCTTTATTTTTAGAGTCATCAGTCATTCATTAAGAGAGTGGTAAAAAAATCAATAAACATATACAGGGTGGTTATAATTAAAGTTACCCTGTTTAGACCCCTCTAGTGACCGTTCTACACATCGGATTTCGATGAAACTTGGAATATATATTATATAGACCATGGGGAGCAAGATTATACAATAAAAAAATAAATAAATAAATAATTTGTATTTTGACCTCTTGAATTCAAATTATGCTTTTCGCAATCACGAGTGTGTGTATGTAGGCGTGTATGTTTGTGTGTGGGGGTACGTGTTTATGTGTAGGGGTTATGTGTATGTGTGTGTAGGCATGTGTGTTTGTGTCTGTGTGCTGGCATAAGTGTGTGGCTAGTTGTGTGTATCAATGTGTGTGTGGGGGGGGGAGTATATGTATGTGCGTGTAGGCATATGTGATTGTGTCTGTGTGCAGACATGAATGTGTGAGTAGTTGTGTGTATGTGTGTGCATGTTTTTGTGTGTGTATGTGTGGGTGTCTGTATGTATGCGTGTGTGTATGTGTTTGTGAATGTGTGTAGGCGTATGTGTGTGTGCGTGTTTGTGTGTGTGTGCGTGATTGTGTGTGTGTGTAGTTGTGTATATATGCGCGTGTGTGTAGGACATGGATGCAACCTGGAGACGGCTTTCGCTATAGGAGCAGCATCGTGAGGAGCCCGTCGACGGTGATGATGTGGAGGGTGGCGGTGGGAAAAATCAAAAGACGCCAAAAACAGTCAAATGATAACAATAAGCAATCGTGATTGCTCAAAAATAGTTCAAAAATCTACCACCAGGGTAGAAAAGGACCTATGTATCAAATAAAACGGAGACTGTGTCACAAAATCGATTTTATTTACAGGATTGGGTCAATGTGCATTCAATCTGCGTCAATCACGTGCTCAAAACGTGCTATAGCGTGAGCCATAGTTGCACGAAGGGTTGCCCAATCAATAGCATGAACGTGGCTCCTTGCTATCCTTTAATTCAGGCACCGTCCGTATGCTTCCACCATAGATCCGATCTTTTTGAAGGATTGCCTTGACATGGGCCCTTTCCGTATGCCTTTCAACCTTCGATATTCACGCAGTGCGGCAGTAAGATTACTATCCTTCTGAGAGAAGACCTTGATCAGTAAGGCTCGCTCTTTCTTTTCCAAAGTCATCGTGATGTAGATGAGTGAACTTCTGCCTTTTTATAGCTCTTTTTTTTTTTTTTGTCGTGTCCATGGACAATTAAATGGCTCCGTGTGTCTTCAAGACCGCGTCCGCTAGCTGCAACGCATCTGTGTTGTAGAGAACCTCTCGAAGTTCTGAAGCCAGTGGCACCATACCCAGCTGCAGAACATGTGGGATAAGGGTCGGGCACTCAAAAATGTGATCCGGAGTCAGTTGGGCATCGGTGCAGTTCTTGCAGGGAATAAAAGTTCTCGTTTTGTCGGGAAGAATTTTCATCCCTTTATAGTGGTTTGTTCTTAATCTTGCAATTGTAGATGTTAGGATTCTGGGGCAATCAAAGTCGGTGATGAGGGGCTTCTTAAAGGTATGTGGCAGAAGTCTATGTTTTGCGACAGCATTTGAGTCTGCAAGCGTGATGGTAGTGCAAGGTTTGCCAATGTTTCTGCCTTCTTTTGCTAGGGAATCCGCACACTCATTCCCTTCAATATTCACGTGTGCCGGTATCCATTGCAGCATGCAGGATTTTCCATTGCCGTGCAAGTCTTCGAGTAGGGCATTTATGGCAGAGGTGATGTTGGTTGCTCCGTTTTTGATTGCTTCTAAGGCCGCTTTTGAGTCAGAGAAGATTGCCAATCCATCAGTTGGGACTGAGATCTCTTGATTGGTCATGTAAAAAGTGAGTGCCTCCTTAATCGCAAGAAGCTCGCTGGTGAAGTTAGAAGCAATTATGCCTGTGTTGATTTTATGTGTATATTTATCTCCATTTGGAAGGAGGAAGAGAATGCCAGCACCTCCTTTGTTGAGGGATATGTCAGATGAGCCGTCCGTATAGACAGTCACAAAGTTACCCTGGGAGAACTTTTCAATCGTCTCAAGGCCTTTTTGTCTGAGTGTTTGTGGGTCTTCTTTTTTCGAGCATGGTAGTAGGAGGTTCAAATTAATCTTTGTTTCCTTTGGTGGCTTTCTGGGAAATAGAGGATCTTGCAAAAAGTTCAAGGTGGAATGCTCTAACTTTATTTGGCTCCTGATGTCTCCATCAAGTTGGAGCGTTGATGAACTTTTAAGCCTTTTCCTGTCTTTCCATTCGTTGAACACTCTGGTGGAGATATGGTCTTTATTGTAGCAATGTAGTTTGTTGGTGAACTTAATGGTGGCAAGATTGCGCCTACACTCCAGAGGAGGCAGACCACATTCCTGTTCAGCTTTTTCGTTATTAGTGGAAGAGACTGCGCTAATAATAATTTTTGATGCTCGGTGTTGTATTGAATCTAATTTAAGTTTGGAAGTGGCGGATGCCGGACACCAGATCGGGGCAGCATATTCAAGTTCTGATCTAATGATAGAGCAATAAACACTTTTTAGGGTTTTAGGTCTTGATCCCCATGTAGTTCCGCAGAGTTTTTTAAGTATGTTTAATTTTCCAAGCGCTTTGTTAGAAGTTTGTTCAATGTGCTTTGAAAAGCGAAGCTCAGGGTCTAGGGTTACACCGAGATAGGTAGGGAAGAAAACCCTTTCGATGTTGGAGTCTTCAATTTTAATATTTGCATTAAAAGTGCCCCTATGTCGTCTGTCAGTAGAGAAAATGCAAAAGTTTGTCTTATCAGCATTTATGGTCAACTTGAGCTCTTTTGCCCATGCGGCAATGCCCCTCAGAGATTTGTTCATCAGATTAGCTCATTTAATTTGCATAATGCATCGGTGGTTGTTGCCGGATGTTTTACGTGTGTAGAGCGCCCCTATCGTCGATTTTTGAACTATTTTTTTCATTGTATAATCCTGCTCCCCATGGTCTATATAATCTATATTCCAAGTTTCATCGAAATCCGATGTGTAGAACGGTCACTAGAGGGGTCTAAACAGGATAACTTCAATTACAACCACCCTGTACTTCTGTGGGAAGGTGAAGTGCAATAACTGCAACTTTTCCATTTTTCAATTTCTTTTGCATTTTTGTCATTTATTTCACTTTGATTTTATTGTACAAGCTTGCTTATTTGGTTTCCACCGAAAACAAAGCGCGAGAAAATGGTCAAATTCCAATATTTCCCTATTGCTAGTAAGGAATCTAAAACGCGTTTCTTTCAAATAACTCAAAAACTCATATCTGCAAATCCTGCGCTTTAACTCTCCACTGCAGTATAACATCACCATCTCCTAGAACAAACTTTTTGCTGCAAAAGGATTAAAGTACTGTAGGTATTTTAAGCATACGTATCAAATGCATTAAAGATATTAATAATCAGTTACTATATGCAATATACTGACAGCCCGGTTACCGGTATATTATATGTAGTTCTGCTTTAGTACAGGTTTAGAGGCGGTAACTTACTGCTCAAGCAGTGACTATTTCTTTTACCTAAAAAAATAGTAACATTGATGTAGTTCTGCTTCAGTACAGGCTTAGGGGCGGTAACTTACTGCTCAATCAGTGACTGCAGTTCTTTTACCTTAAAAAACAGTAACATTCATGTAGTTCTGCTTTAGTACAGGCTTAGGGGCGGTAACTTACTGCTCAATCAGTGACTGTATTTCTTTTACCTAAAAAAATAGTAACATTCATTTTTTCAACAGTCAAAAGTGATTGAAATCATACTAGTTTTTCTCTCATGAAAGCTATAAAGTTGTGTAACTTTAACTTCGAAAAATTTCCTTAGTGGATGTAGTAATACTTTATTGACAAGATTGTAGTGCAAAAAACACATACCCCGATTCACTGCATTTTATTAGTCCTCATATTTGAAAATATATATTTCTCTCACGTGACATAGTTTTAATAGGGTAAAGTAACCCTTTTAGTCCCTGTGTCCAATTTCGCCCCCCCCCCCCCTAAGTTTCTCTGATCTAACACTAGATGTCGCCATCGATGGTTATTTTTGTTGCAGTCAAGAACACTGTTTATTGTGGAAGTTTCATGAGTCTGGTTCTATGCGTTGCTGTTTAGGAGCACGTATTCTGACACACTACACACTGTATTACACACTTTTGGACATCAGCTAAAGAGTCCTTGAATCTAGCTCTATATCCATTGAATCTGTTTTACAAATTTATTAAACGTATGTTTTACTTTCCTACCAATTATATTTTAGCGCTAGTTTCAAAAGCAACACATAACAGACCATTCCACACAAAAAAAAAATAATAATAATAAAAATAAATAAATAAAATAAAAATGAAAAATAAAAATTAATAAATAAAATTGAACTTTGACATCTTGAATTCAAATTATGTTTTTCGCAATCACGAGTGTGTGTGTATGTATGCGTGCGTATTTGTGTGTGTGTGGGGGGTATGTTTGTTTATATGTGGGGGTATGTGTGTGTGGATAGTTGTGTGTATGTGTAGGTGTGTGTGTGCGCATGTGTGTATGTGCGTATGTGTGTGTGTGCGTATGTGTGTGTGTGCGTATGTGTGTGTGTAGGTGTGTGTATGCATGCGTGTGTGTGTAGGATATGAACGCAACCTGGAGACGGTTTTCGCTAGAGAGGGAGACGGGGGGAAAATAAAATTATAGGACATAAAAACAGTCAAGTGAGAACAATAAGCAATCGTGATTTCCCCCCCCCCCAAAAAAAAAAAAAATCAGACATTTAGTCTCACACGTAACAGCTCTATGTTTCGTGTCAAATATAATGTTGACTTCATGGACAAATGAAATTTTGCCTATTTCACGTTTTAAAGTTAAATATAGATCTGTCATCTGCGTGACAAAATGTCTGCTTTTCTTGGAATGACTTTCATGACAAAATAATCTGCATCTTTTCTTTGAAAGTGAAATGTTAATTTTTTTACGAGAAATTTGAATTCTTCAATTGCAACAGAGACAGTTTTATTAATTGAACTATCTAGAAGTACTACGAATATTAGACATGATAAAGCGCTGATTAAATTGTAACAACGATGTTTGTAGAGAGTGATGCACAAAGCTTTTTCACTGTCATATTAAAAACGTTGTAAGAAGATTCTTAGAGAGTAAAATAGAGGCAGTTGGCGACAATATAGGCGTTTGGCAACATGTTTGACCTCTAGCTTGGCGAAAAAAAGTTTTCTCCTTGTTTGCTCCTCATTTACCATTTTAATAGATTTTTTTTTATTTTTTAATGAGTTGATATATTTAATTGCTGTGTTGTTTCACACTCTAATGGCTTAGTTTATGTAGTTGCCTGATGTTTTTGCTCTTGAATTGAATTTTTAATCTTATTCAACAATCATTTAATGATTTGGTGGGTTATTTTACATTTTAGTGATTTCTTAATGGCTCAATGTTTGTATTTGGCCGATAAGTTTACTTTTCAGTACATTTTTTAAATCTTATTAAATAGCTTGCTTTACTATTATGTCTACAATATCTACCCTCCTCAAAGCACGAAATCATTTGTGCAAAGCCCCTAAGCTCGTTAAAATGACAAAATAATACAGGGTGCAGCAAAAAAATTCAGACAAGCAATTTTTCATGTAGCTTTATTGAAAATATATAAATTATTGAAACACAACAAATAAAAATAAGAGTAGATCTTCAGAAATAAATAAATTTAACTTTCTTCAAAGAGGGCGCCTTTTGTAGCGAGGCAGAGGCGAAATCGCTTCTTGAAAATTTCAGCCGTGGACCACAAGTCTTTTGCCTTCAATGTATCCTATTCACGCCGAAGAAACTGTTTTAGAGAGTCCAAACTCTCGTGCGGTTAAGGGCAGACCCAACAGTCTAAAATAGACCATACACTGCGATCCACGGAAGCGGTTCCCAACCATTTTAGTTGTGCGGCCCACTATTTTTGTAAAAAACACTATTGCGGCCCACTAACTACTATATATTACTTGCACAGCCTTAATTGACTTTCTGGGAGGGGGGAGGCATCAGCTGCTCATAACTGTCCTTAAGTGTAAATAATTAAACGTACTAGGACTGAAAGTGTGTTAAAAACACACTGGAGAGCTCTGGAGATGTTAATCTCCTTCTTCCCCGATTCTGCACCACTGATAATAGATATGATGTACAAGAAGAATATTCAAAATAACTTTTAAGAAAGAAAAAAACTTTTTTGCATTCACTTAGCTGGTATAGCTGTAAGAAAACTCAAAAACAAGTCATCAAAGTTAAATCTCCGTGGGATTTTTGATGCTGTTTTTCCTGTACGAGGGAGTTGATATCTGGATCGAAAGTGGATAGTTTTAGTCTCAAATAACTATCACAACATTTAATGTATTTCTATGTAATTTCTTTTAAAGACTGCAATTGAGTTGGTATCTTGCAGAAACGCCCCTCAAGTGTCTCAATTCAATGCTTAGTCTTGTCAGTTCAACAAAAGAGAAGCATTTTTAACTTGAAGCTTGATGCTAATACTAGTTTCTTTGGCAATTTTCTTCAACGAAGTTTCCGATTCGTTAGTGAGGGTACATCTTTTTTTTTTTTTTTTTTTTTTTTTTTTACGTGACGGTACATCTAACAAGTGAATTTTCGCAAAAAACTGAAATTAAGACCCTAAGATTTTTTGGTTCAGATTTTCGACCAGTGTCCACGCTGTTCGCGGCCCATGGGTTGGTAACCGTTGATCCACGGGGTTAAGGTGTAGCGAGTACAGTGTCTACTCTATAGATGATATCATGTCAGGAAAATGCTCCACACAACTCTTGTCTTTTTTGGGCCATGTGAGCTGGCGCGGAGTTCTCGTTGAAACCACCCAGGTGCTTATTGGCCCACGGAAATACATCAGCTTCTAAAATGTCCCGTTGGTCAAATCTTCTTACAACTGTGGCACTCCGAATATAAAATAGCAAGGTAAAATAAAACAATTTATTAAAACATTCTCAGTTCTAAAACACCAGTAAAAAGGTTAAGATTAAAGCTTGTAAAATCTAAACATGACCTACACCTTCACAAGTACATAGCAGTCTATAGCGATCACATCTCGGAATGCACTGACTCATAATCATTTTCTTCCCATGTTTTTACTCCTTTTACAAAAAAGGAAGTATTGTATTCGCGAAAAAATATTCACTCAAAAATCGACCTTAGTTTCCATTTCACTCACCCCCGAATAAATATTGAGTTTTTTTCAACTCGATCACACGTGGATAAGTGCATAAGAACGTACGGACACACGAAATATCCATAATGACGATTCCCGAGTTAATTACAACGAATTTTCCCGTGAGGTCTGTATGTATGTATGTGCGTATGTGCGTATGTGCGTATGTATATCGCAAAACTCAAAAATAGTAAGTCCTAGAAAGTTTAAATTTGGTAAGTAGACTCCTAGTGGGGTCTAGTTGTGCACCTCTTCTTTTGGTTGCAATCGAGTGTTTCTAAAGGGATCTTTTGCTCCTTTTTGGGGGAAAATCATTGTTAATTTCGATGTAAACTCAAGTGGTGTTATAATTTGGCGAACACTTGGCGATGTATCGCCAGTTTTGGTCGCCAAGTTTTGTCGCCAACTTGGCGACAAATTTGAAGATTTTTTTTTTAAAAATCTGTTTCAATTTGCCCACTGTTGGTGATATTTAGAGTAAACTATTGAATCACATTAAATTGCTAGTAATGGGGAAATGATATTAAATTGGAGTAAAAGGAAGTCATGTGATGCACACATCAGCTCGTTTAAACTTGGGTTTGCCTTCGTCGCCAACTAGCGGTAGAATGGTAGCAGTTCGCTGGACTTACCTTCTCCTCGCAGCGTCCGGCGGTGGGTCGGTGCACAACGTTCTGAATATGAAAAGTGAAAAACTATTATGCTTCGCTCTCAATAAACAGCGTTGCTACATATTAATCAGCACATTACCATGTCTAATATTCGTAGTACTTCTGAATATTCCAGTTAATAAAATTGTCTCTTGCAATCGAACAGTTCAAATTTCTCGTTAAAAAACTAACATTCCACTTTCAATGAAAAGATGCGGAACATTTTGTCATGAGGGCCGTTCCAAGAAAAAGCAGACGTTTGGTCCCGCACGTTACAGATCTATATTTATCTTTAAAACGTGAAGTAAGCAAAATTTCATTTTCCCATGAAGTCACACGCGTTTGTGTGGTTTCTTAGGGAAAAAATCTTTGTTACATTTTTGATTCATTTTAAAGCTATCAGCCACAAAACCCAGAGATTTTTTGCCGCTTGCGCAAACTACTACAGACTAAGACCAACATCAAAATTTGGCGATGTTCAACATTTGCTAAGGTGCTAGGAGTGTCTACAGACCAAATCCTATCATTTCTAGGATTTGTGCGCTGGATTAACGGCAAAGAGCTGCTCATTAGTGAAAGGAATCTTTCTCAGCGCTGACTTGCAGCCCGTCTCAAACGTTTTGACATCATTCGAGCCTCCCGAATTAATTTAACAGCTCTGTTTTTACCATAAACCTCCCTGATCGGACACATATTTCCGTTTCAAGATCGACCTACCTCATGCAATCCCGAAAATTTCTTTGATCCCGCTTTTTGATGACCTTACGATTAACGTTCGCGTTCACTGTACGTTTTTGTACACTTTCTTGAAGTTGACTGTCATTTCCAAGCTTCTTGAAACGACAGATTGCTTCAGACACTACTTGTCGAGGCACATTAAGCAAACAATATATTCGCAACTCCAATAAACTATAGAGGGCGCTGCAGTCAATGTCTAATGGCAGATGAAAAAGGTAAAACAAACAAATGCCGTAACTTATAACTTGCCTTGAAGCTTAGTGAATGGCAATAATTTTTCATCGTGTTTGTGGGAAGCTTTCTTTTCGATTCTTCTGAAATTACATTGCACCATAAACTGTCTAAAGCCTATAATTTACCCCAAAGAAAACACGTGGAATGGAATGTTTTACCTTTTTCGTATTGTTAACCACCGCAAGGTAGCGTATTCGAGCTCTGGAGTTACGAATCGTTCTCCTAGCTAAAACAAGTTTAAAATAACTGATCTTTTGCTTGACATAGTGAAAAAGTCAAAAACAATACATAAACTAGGAGATACATTATAAGTTATTTTCCAATTAAAGTGAGAAACAAAAAGAAAAAACACTTCGTCCGAGTTTTTTTTTTTTTTTTACCGCACCCTGTATATGGTATTGTTAAATAAGTAGTTTCCATGTAAATTTCACCTAACATACAGACGAGTACTACAGCTGACACTGTTGTAAAATGTCAGAAAGTCTTTCTGCTAAATTTGCGTTCAATAATTAAATTCATAGTTTAATTTGCTTTCGTTAACCATTTTTTGAATTACTATTTTTTAAGAAGCAAATTAGCAATATAGCCAAGTGTTGCCACAAAAGAAATTACTACAGTAATAAAATAAAACTTTTACACAATCAGTGCTGCAGACGATAAATATAATATATTCACTTCCAAAAGTTAAGCACGAATCGGTGAAATAAATCGCCCACTCTATCTCTGCAGCAAATTGCAATTTCTCCATCTTTTAGGTTTGGGGGCTCGCCGTAGTGAATTTTTGGGACCCCATGGCACCCACATGGGAAAGGTTAGGGGGTACAACAGCAATGGGGAAAAGGGAAAATGAGATAAAACTACTTTTTAAACACATGATACACAAAACTTCAAGGGGGGCACGCAGCAAAAACCTGGATTGTTCAACATGTGGGGAGGGAACGCATAGAGGACCTCTTAGTCCTTTACTCTTTAAATAAGAGTTTGAGGAACAGGTCCTTTCCAGAGCCACAATGTTGCCATTTCAGATTGGCATACGGAAATGAAAATTTTTCTTTCTGTGCCCAACTTTTGGCAATGACCATCAAGGGCAACTGTGCACCCACATCTGCTCGATATCGACAAGAATTTAAAAAGACTTTATTAAATATTCACTAATCCAAACTAAATTATGCAAATAGCGAGTTCAGCTAATACTCTAAAACGGCAAAAGTGGCTAACCGCCTTCTAACGTCTTCTCTTATTTCCCCACGCTCCCAAATCCCCATTCAAAATACTTTCCGAAATTGCCCGCTTTCTCCAAGCGAGCCCGTTCGAAAGCAAAAATCGACTCGTGCCAGATGAAAGTAAGTCGTTCGCATGCAGAACTTTCCTCTCAGTGATAAACATAAAGGCTCCCGAAGCGACATTTTTACGACCTTCCGAAGCACCCCCGCGAGCTTGCCAAAGTACTAGTCATTATGCGGTTATGATGGATAGCTTCTTTTTTGTTTGAATTCGTGGAATATAGATGGAAGTTTTTTTTTTCCACCGCAAGTGGAAGGGTTTTCAGTTTAATTGAAGAGGCTCTCCAGACGTTAGAATGAAACATTTATTCTGTATCTTCTTTTAATTATCGACGTTTAATCGTTGAAGTTCACGGAATGTTATCGAGTTTATATAACTCACAACATCACCTTTCTCTCCTCCCCTCAAGAAAAAAAAAAGAGAACAAATCTAATTTATTTTGAAATTTGAAATTGTACTTCCTTTCATACACTAAGAGGAAATTTGAAACAAAAGTTAGAAATATTAGAATTGAAATGACGTCATAAATTTGCAATCATTTTTATACCAGTGAAGCCAGTGATATTACACTGGTTTCAAAAATGAGATGCAGAATCCAGAGTCATCTTAGCAATATTGCTGATCTTTGAGGTGGTTCACATAGCTCATGTTAAGCCATTGCAGAAATTTCTACCAGGAAAATACTGAACAGCTCGTTACAGCATCTAGAGACTACAGTTTCGCTTCTGTCTGGAATCGTGAATCTGGCACACATAGCTAGAGTTTAACTAGAACACTCGCTAGGTTTGTGTTTTGGCTGTATACATGAAAGCGGTAGAGACAACCAGTGGCTCTTAACTTTCCTACTTCTCATCTGAAATAGGGAAAATCGAATTCAAAAACATACATTTTCTACTTTTTTTTTTCAAAAATAAATAAATAAATAAAATAAAATAAAATGTATAAAAAAAAATATATTTATTTGAATTTTTGGCATCTTGAATTCAAATTATGTTTTCCGCAATCACGAGCGTGTGTGTGTATGAATGCGCGCGTGTGTTTGTGTAGGCGCATGTGTGTGGGTGCGCGTGTGTGTGTATGTATGCATGTGTGTGCGTGTTGTGTATGCAGTGCTGCGTGTGTAGGCGTTCGTGTGTGTGTGTGAATGTAGGCATATATGTTTGTGTCTGTGTGCAGGCATGAGTGTGTGTATGTGTGTGTGTGTGTAGGAGTGTGTGTTTGTGTCTGTGCGGAGGCATGAGTGTGTGTATGTGTGTGTATGCGTGTGTGCGTAGGATATGGACGCAACCTGGAGACGGTTTTCGCAAGAGGAGCAGCATCGTGAGGCCGGTCGACGCGGCCTGGCAGAGGGAGGTGGTGGGAAAATAAAATGATAGGAATTCAAAACAGTCAAATGAGAACAATAAGCAATAGTGATTGCTCAATAAATAAATAAGTAAAAAATGAAAAAATAAATAAAATAACTCTAACATCCAGCCCTTGGCACGAGTTTGAATTTTGACATCTTCAACTCAAATTATATTTTTCGCATTCACAAATTGCGATAGAAACTCCCTCGTTGTTTCTTTCGCTTCTACAAATAGCTCCTTCGAAATTCGTGATTACGGACAACATAATTTGAATTTGTCAAAATTCAAATTAATGCATTCAGTGCGGATCCTTAGGGGTAGATGTTGTGTGCTGGATGTTGTATGTTGGATGCTATGTGATGCTGGATGCTGTTTTTGTCTAAAGAAGATTGTGCAAAGTAGAGAGAGTTAGGTATGAATAAAGATGCGAATTAAATATTTTGCTCTGCGAATGGCAACACAGATGGCATTTCATCATTTGTGATGTCATCGGCAAGAAATGTAAACAATGAAAGCACATTGATTTAAGTAATTTTTTGAAAATATTGAACTTAAACAAATTATTTAAAAAATGGTTAGATCTTATGTTTTTAAGCATGTTCTTTCAAAATTCTTTTGAAATTTTGGATACGATCCCATTGATACACCAAGTGACTTACAGTGCGAAGCAGATAACACCGTATTTCCTCTATTTCGGTGTTTTCTAGCTCGTATGGTAGGCAGCAAAGCAGTCTACCAATCCATCGGTCTCGAGATCGAACCAGCTACTCGCAAATTGCGTTCCTTAACGCTTGTTTATTCAACCGTAAAATTTTTCCAGTAAAATAGGATTTTACAGTAAAAGTTAATTGCAACATGGATGGCAGTAACTTTTACTGTAAAATTTCAGGATTTTTTAAAACAGTGTGCGCATCTATTTTTTCAGTTATTGAAAATACACCAAATATTTAACAGGAAGGGAAATTATGTAATGTATACATCAATTGTTTTGTTCATAACTACCAAAGTAGCATCACCTCATTTTAATAGCCTATTGTTACAGAAACCAGTAGAATATTCAAATAAAATCGAATTTTATAGATCATATAGATTTCACGCAGGGCCCGACTAACTAAAAGTGAGACTCAAGGCTCCCAATAATTTGGAGGTTCCCTAAAACTTATTATTTTAAAAAAGTGCGTATTTTTTAAATATTTGTAATGCTATGCATAATTCTTTAAGTAATTTGGGGCCCTTTAGGAAGAGGGGGCCCCAGGCCCAGGCCTAGTAGGCCTGTGCGGTAATCAGGCCCTGATTTCACGAGTTATGCGGTGGTTTCAACCCTCCCCAAAACGAAAGTCTGGTTACAGTCCTGGGTTTAATGTGTTATGTGCTAAATGTGAGTACACAGAGTGCCGGGGATGAAAGAGACAGTTATGTTTGCGATTCCTGCAAATATTTTTTTCTGAACTATCGGTGCTATCAATCACATAGTGCGTTGTTTTATACTGTATAAAAGCATTTTCTTTATTTTTTGTGAATTTTTTTACTTCCTTTTTCAAAAAAGGAAGTATTGTATTCGTGAAAAATTTTTCACTCAAAATTCGACCTTAATTTCCATTTTGCTCACCCCCGAATTAATGATGTGTTTTTTTTTTTTTTTTTTTTTTTTTTTTTTTTTCAACCCGACCACACGCGGATAAGTGAATAAGAACGTATAAACACCCGAAATTTCCATTTTGACATTCCCCGAGTAAAGAACAACGACTTTTCTCGTGACGTCCGTATGTACGTATGTACGTATGTATGTATGTGTGTATGTGCGTATGTGCGGATGTGCGGATGTGCGTATGTGCGGATGTGCGTATGTGCGGATGTGCGGATGTGCGGATGTGCGTATGTGCGTATGTGCGGATGTGCGGATGTGCGGATGTGCGTATGTGCGGATGTGCGAATGTGCGGAGGTGCTTATGTATGTCGCATAACTCAACAACGGTATGTCCTAGAAAGTTGAAATTTGGTACATAGACTCCTAGTGGGGTCCAGTTGTGCACCTTCCTTCTTGGTTGCATGCGGGAGTTTCTAAAGGGGTCTTTTGCCCTTTTTTTGGGGTGAAATCATTGTTAATTTCGATGTATACTCAAGTGGTGTTATAATTTGGCGAACACTTAGCGATATATTGTCAGTCTTTCAGTAGCTAAGTTGGCGACAAATTTGGCGATTTTTTTTTTAAAATCTGGTTTTAATTGGGCCACTGGTGGTGATATTTAGAGAGTAAACTATTGAATCACATTAAAATTGCCAATAATGGGAAAATGACATTAAAATCGGAGTAAAAGGAAGTCATGTGATGCACACATCAGCTCGTTTTAAACAGTTTTTCTATTTCAACTGCATTTTCTCTAGCGTTTTTCTTTTTGATTTTTTTTTAAATCTTCCCTTTAGATTAAAAAAAATGATATTAAGTATCGTTTTGGTTTCAATCATTTCGTAAAGTTGTTATAGTTGTCAATGAAAGTCACAAATTTGAAATTTTTAAAAAAGAATTTAGCTTTCAGTCAAAAAACAGAAGACGGTGTCAATATTCACTCATATTTCTCTGTATATAATATGACATTTAAAATATCAAAATAGAATGGTAAGAGTAATAATAAGGTGAGGGTAATAATAAGGTAAAGAAATAAGGGAGAGGGCGTTTCAACAATCCCTTTTCGAGCTGTCTCTCAAATGAACTATCCGTTGTCACATCCATTTAATAGCAGAACACATAATGTTTTCTGACTAATTTGTACACCATCAAGGAAAAACAAAAACAAAAAAAGAACGTTCCTGGAAAGTAACGGACAGTTGGTGAGACTAATTTCTACCAGTAACATATATGGAAACGAGCTGATGTGTGCATCACATGACTTCCTTTTACTCCAATTTAATGTCATTTTCTCATTACTGACAATTTTAATGTGATTCAATAGTTTACTCTCTAAATATCACCAACAGTGGCCAAATTAAAATCAAATTAAAAAAAAAATCGCAAAATTTGTCGCCAAGTTGGCGACAAAACTTGGCGACCAAGAGACTGGCGATACATTACCAAGTGTCCTCCAAATTATAACACCACGTGAGTTTACATCGAAATTAACAATGATTTCCCCCCAAAAAAGGGGAAAAAGACCCCTTCAGAAACACCCGAATGCAACCAAAAGGAGAGGTGTATCACTAGACCTCACTAGGAGTCTACGTACCAAATTGCAGCTTTCTAGGACATACCGATCTTGAGTTACGCGACATACATACGCACATCCGCACATACGCACATACATACATACGTACATACAGACGTCACGAGAAAACTCGTTGTAATTAACTCGGAAATCGTCAGAATGGATATTTCGCGTGTCTATACGTTCTTAGGCACTTATCCACGTGTGGTCGAGTCGAAAAAAAAAAAAAAAAAAACTCAACATTCATTCGGGGGTGAGTAAAATGGAAATGAAGGTCGATTTTTGAGTGAACATTTTTTCGCGAATACAATACCTTTTTTGCAAAAGGAAGTAAAGACAGGAAGCTTTCTCGCTAAGATTCAGATACATTCGTCAAATTAACTTGGAATAATTCTGAAGAATTCGGAAACTTTCCCAATAAAAGCAGGTCATGTTTCCGGAATAAATCAGGAACAATCCAAGAAATATATGTTTAAAAGTAATAGATAGTCACCTTCCAAATAACAGGAAAGATCCTAAAGAAAATATGGGCGAAGCTGAGGCAGAATTGCAATTAAACACCGAATTTATTTAACAGCAGTTTTGCACAGCTTTTATAGCCAGAGATGGAAATTCGCCCTCATTTTGTGCTCATTCTGTCTAGGAGCTCCATTACAAAACTGTAGCTGAATCACGTAATAAAGAAGACGAGTATATCTTCACACTGATAGCTAAAAATAATTTTCCAAACTGAGAGAAGCCGGAATTGATGCAAGCTGTAGAAATTCAGGTAACTTTTTGCAAAAATAATTGTTTTTTTTCACAGAAACTGTTAGAAACCTGTGAAATACCGGAACGTTACCTGGAAATAATCTGTGACGTTTCGGAATTTCCTTACAGTGTACTCATCTCTGATTAGTCTTTCACAGGAAACTGGAAAAACCCGTGAAAAACTGGAAAGTTACCTGGAAATAATCAGCGACGTTTCAGAATTTCCTTACAGTGTACTCATTTCTGATTAGTTTTTCATAGAAAACCGGAGGAAACCCGTGAAATACCGGTACGTTACCTGGAAATAATCTGTGACGTTTTGGAATTCTCTTACAGTGTACTCATCTCTGATTAGTCTTTCACAGGAAACTGGAAAAAACTCGTGAACTACTAAAAAGTTACCTGGAAATAATCAGCGACGTTTCAGAATTTCCTTACAGTGTACTCATTTCTGATTAGTTTTTCATAGAAAACTGGAGGAAACCCGTGAAATACCGGTACGTTACCTGGAAATAATCTGTAACGTTTTGGAATTTTCTTACAGTGTACTCATCTCTGATTAGTCTTTCACAGGAAATTGGAAAAAAACTCGTGAACTACTAAAAAGTTACCTGGAAATATTCAGCGACGTTTCAGAATTTCCTTACAGTGTACTCATTTCTGATTAGTTTTTCATAGAAAACTGGAGGAAACCCGTGAAATACCGGTACGTTACCTGGAAATAATCTGTGACGTTTTGGAATTTTCTTACAGTGTACTCATCTCTGATTAGTCTTTCACAGGAAACTGGAAAAAACTCGTGAACTACTAAAAAGTTACCTGGAAATAATCAGCGACGTTTCAGAACTTCCTTACAGTGTACTCATTTCTGATTAGTTTTTCATAGAAAACTGGAGGAAACCCGTGAAATACCGGTACGTTACCTGGAAATAATCTGTGACGTTTTGGAATTTTCTTACAGTGTACTCATCTCTGATTAGTCTTTCACAGGAAACTGAAAAAAACTCGTGAACTACTAAAAAGTTACCTGGAAATAATCAGCGACGTTTCAGAATTTCCTTACAGTGTACTCATCTCTGATTAGTCTTTCACAGGAAACTGGAAAAACCCGTGAAAAACTGGAAAGTTACCTGGAAATAATCAGCGACGTTTCAGAATTTCCTTACAGTGTACTCATTTCTGATTAGTTTTTCATAGAAAACCGGAGGAAACCCGTGAAATACCGGTACGTTACCTGGAAATAATCTGTGACGTTTTGGAATTCTCTTACAGTGTACTCATCTCTGATTAGTCTTTCACAGGAAACTGGAAAAAACTCGTGAACTACTAAAAAGTTACCTGGAAATAATCAGCGACGTTTCAGAATTTCCTTACAGTGTACTCATCTCTGATTAGTCTTTCACAGGAAACTGGAAAAACCCGTGAAATACTGGAAAGTTACCTGGAAGTAATCTGCAACGTTTCGGAATTTCCTTAAAGTGTACTCATTTCTGATTAGTTACAATCTAAGAACTAAATTAATACCTCACTGAGGAAAAATAAATGGCAATCAACAACATTATCACGCCCAAAATTAGCAGTTTACTGCAGACACGTGTTTCGGGGATACGGGGAACCCCTTTTTCAATGCAAAATAGTGAGCTTTTGGATCTAGTTCTTATCTAGTGCCTTTGGAATTTCTTTTTTACTTCCTTTTAGAAAAAAGGAAGTATTGTATTCGCGAAAAAAATTTCACTCAAAAATCGGTCTTAATTTCTATTTTGCTCACCCCTGAATGAATGTTGAGTTTTTTTTCCTACCCGACCACACGCGAATAAATGCCTAAGAACGTATAGACCCTCGAAATATCCATTTTGACAATCCCCGAGTTAATTACAACAAATTTTCTCGTGACGTCCGTATGTTCGTATGTATGTATGTATGTATGTGCGTATGTATGTCGCATAACTCGAGAACGGTATGTCCTAGAAAGTTGAAATTTGGTTCGTAGACTCCTAGTGGGGTCTAGTTGTGCACCTTCCCTCTTGGTTGCAATCGGGTGTTTCTAAAGTGAGCTTTTGCCCCTTTTGGGGGGAAATCATTGTTAATTTCGATGCAAACTCAAGTGGTGTTATAATTTGGCGGACACTTGGCGATATATTGTCAGTCTTTTGGTCGCTAAGTTGGCGACAAATTTGGCAATTTTTTATAAAAATCTGTTTTAATTTGGTCATTTTAGAGAGTAAACTATTGAATCACATTAAAATTGCCAGTAATGTGAAAATGACATTAAATCGGAGTAAAAGGAAGTCATGTGATGCACACATCAGCTCGTTCTTTCATGCTTCGTCGAGTATAAATGTAATTTAAGCGACTTGTACATTTCTATCATAATTATTTGATGTGGGCAATAAAAATATCACACAACTAAAGCAATGTTCCCATCTCCAAACCTCATTTTATATTCTGAAAATCCAACGAACAGATTTAACTTTTGACAAAGAAACACAGAGGGAAGTTCTAGATGTTCAACAGCATAAAAATGACATTCTTAAATATTTGCTTATTACTTGACTTGCGTGCTGTTTAAACAAAATTTAATTAACCGTCCAAGATTTTTTAAAAAATGCTCTTGTAGTTTAGTTATGGATGAAAACTTGTCCCCTTAATGTTTTGAGCAAACATTTGCTCATGTCGGATAAATGTGGAAGTAGTTCTTTGTGGCTGGCTGCTGTTGGACTTTAATGAAGCCCAAAGGGCGATGGAATTTGTTCTACTTTTATCGTCGGTTCCAATAATTTGCATAATGTCAGTAAATAGAACAATAAAAGAAAGTTTTCAATTCGCTCTGAACTGAAATAAATCCTTCAAATTTTTATTTGCTTTTTCAGATGTAGTTTGTTAAGAATGAAAGTATTTAAGGGATTTTTGAACGACAAAACGTATTAGTATCGCATTATCATTTATTAGAAAAAAAAGAGTTTAAGCAAATAGTTCCGGATAGAAAAAAAAACTAATTAAAAAATGTACTGTATAAATGCATTTACTTATTCCCAAAATATTTTAGTATATAAGGGTTTAATTGAGAACCGTAAATTTCTATACTATTCCCAAAATGTATTAGTTTGTAAGGATTTAAATGAAAATATGATACATTAAAAATAAATACATTTAATAAGATCCATAACTGAATACTAGGGTTCGTCTTATAATGCGCTTTTTGAAAAAAATTTGAATTTCTTATGGGGCACCCCTTTAAGTGCTTCCTTTTGATGACAAAACACCCACTTAAAAGTTTCATAGAATTTGAACAAAATTTAGAGGTTGCTACCAGCAATTAAAATTACGTTCATTGTGAAAAAATAGAGTAAAAATATATTTCAATTTTCTATTGCAATATTTGAAATCAACATGAATTTGGGTTGGTTAAGGTAGAAACATAACCCAAATACTTATTTCCTATGCATACAAAAAAATAATAAGCATTTCATGATTCTATGCTGTGTGATAATATCAAACTAAAATCATGCAAAAGTTACACTACGCCATTCTTACATTTGGTTTACTATTGGTTTACAATTTCAGTCTTTTACCATTCACCAATATTGTAATTTTTCCCCCTTTGTTTCCAGTAATGTGAAATATGCAAGACTTTTTCTAATTGCTACTCATCATCCAAACTTTTTGATAATATCTCTTCAAAAGAACTTGATAAAAAGACCTTTATGGTGAAAAATCTGAATGTTAGTAATGAAATCTTCTATTTTTTTTCCTTTGGTTTTAGTTCTGCTGTTCAGTGTTTTATTGGAGGAGTTGTTCTTTTAGGTTTCTTTAAGAAAAAGAACAATTTGGAATTTGTCTCTTCAGAAATGACTCGGAGATGTCAAATAAAATTACTTGAAGGCAACAGTTTCCTTCTTGTAAGTAAAAATGCTTTTCAACAAAAAAAGATCAAATCTAGACATTCTTTCTTTCAAAATTTCTTCTTTTCACGCAAGTTCTGTTGCCTTTTTAAACAGAGATTTATTTGTTACCAATTTCGCCTTGTCCTCCTAGTTAGTTTTCTTTCAGTTAGAAGTAATTTCTCGTCTGGAAGTGAAATCTCGCGTAGAGTATCATCAGCAAGAGCAAGGTCAAGCAAATAATCTAACGATGGATTCCAATAATTTTGTCTTAATTATTGAAATAGAACTCTTTTAATTTTCTATTTGAGTTCTTAACTGACAACTTGTGTTTCTTTGAGTTGCTGACCAACAGTTAGTTAAGAGGTTGAGAGTTGATTGTAGCTACAGTTAATTAACATGATTTAATAAAATGTGAAATAATTTCAAAGTCAGTAACAATCTAATTTATTACTAATTAAAATTAATAACAGAAAGATAACATAAATAAATATTATAATAATCGATGAAAAAAAAATAGATTTCAAATTTTGCAGCAACGGTAGCACCCTCTAAATTTTGTTCAATTTTTATTTTCATGATATGTGAATTTTTTTTTCATCCAAAGAAACAAAATGAGAGCGTGCCTCATGAAAAAATAACATCTTCAAAAATAAGACTCACCCTACTGAATACATGTAGGCTTGTTGGGCAAATTTTTTGGATAAGCTGCTAGCGTCGCCAATGTTATGAAAATATTTCCTTAAGAACAGAATTTCGCCCTGTAAAGAGATATGTGTTTCATGTCAGTGACTTTTCTGCAGCCG
Source organism: Uloborus diversus (assembly GCF_026930045.1). NCBI lineage: Eukaryota > Metazoa > Arthropoda > Arachnida > Araneae > Uloboridae > Uloborus > Uloborus diversus. The sequence goes on from NC_072735.1 coordinate 16,623,747, forward strand.
ACATAGACGCAGAAAAAGACGCAGTAAAATTAGCCGAAAACGTCACATACACACACATTGAAATCTCACCCAATCACATTGAAATCTTGGTCAAAAGGATGAAATTGAAAACATGATTGACAGTATGAAATTTCACCAGTGAGTACATCCCTACTGTTCCAGGGGAGGGGGGAGGGGTGCAAAGCAAAAAAAAATCACTTGCCAATCCAGTGAACCAACTGTAGAGTTTAATGACAATTTTTCAGAATTTTCCTCTGTTGGTCCAATTTAAGGAGTGCGTGATCTATTACGGAGACAAATATCCTTGAATGAAAAATGATCAAATAAGCTTTGTGCCACAATATGATTACAGTGAAACATCAACGTAAATAAAGCACAAATTCTCAGGAAAACGAGCTGATGTGTGCATCACATGACTTCCTTTTACCCCAATTTAATGTCATTTCCCCATTACTGGCAGTTTTAATGTGATTCAATAGTTTACTCTCTAAATATCACCAGCAGTGGCCAAATTGAAATCAGATTTTAAAATAAAAATAAAAAAAATCGCCAAATTTGCCGCCAAGTTGGCGACAAAACTTGCCCACCAAAAGATTGGCGATATATATCGCCAAGTGTCCGCCAAATTATAACTCCACTTGAGTTTACATCGAAATTAACAATGATTTCCCCCCAAAAAGGGGCAAAAGACCCCTTTAGAAGCATCCGAATGCAACCAAAAGGGGAGGTGCACAACTAGACCTCACTAGGAGTCTACATACCAAATTTCAACTTTCTAGTACATAGTACCGTTCTTGAGTTATGCGACATACATACGCACATACACATATACGCACATCCGCACATACGCGTATACGCACATACATACATACATACGTACATACAGACGTCACGAGAAAACTCGTTGTAATTAACTCGGGAATCGTCAAAATGGATATTCCGCGTATCTATACGTTCTTAGGCACTTATCTACGGGTGGTCGAATCGAAAAAAAAAAACTCATCATTCATTCGAGGGTAAGTAAAATGGAAATTAAGGTCGATTTTTGAGTGAACACTTTTTTGTGAATACAATATTTCCTTTTTTTGTAAAAGGAAGTAAAAACTGCATATGGGTCATTCCATGTCAAGTGTGTGATCCCAAAATTTGAGAATTGTTTTCCCTCACATTTTGGTATTTCTTTGAAATTTGGCTCATCGATTGTACCCTTCGAGGTTATCAAAAGTTTAAATTTTTAGATTTTTATCTCTTTTATTTTTTTTTTATTTATAAGAGTTTGAACTTTAGAAAACCCTCTTTTTTTCATGGATGACTGAACATAAAATGCATCATAACTCAACACCACATATAGATAGAAAGATTTGGTAAAAAGCATTTAAAAGTGCATTAGTTGACTTATTTTCTAAACTAGTCATGTTTAGAAAATAAGTCTAAACATGACTTATTTTCTAAAAATTTTCATTTAAAAAAATACATTTAAATTTAAAATTTTAGTTTCTCGGAAAACGTTGAAAGGGGCGTTTATAGGCTATAAATTGCCTATAAATAGTCCTATATGTTCTGTTTTCTTGAGATTTTTGTGCTATATTTACGTTGGTGACTTTACCAACTATCCTTATTTTGGAATTTCTCAGCTTTGTTAAAAATACTTTATTAAAAATTATTTTCATATTTAGAGAAAATAGGGTTACTTGGAGAGACCCTAATTAAAATTGGCTTATTAGTTAAACTAAATTTAGCCTATGGCGCTCTATTTGTAAGTTTTGCTCAGCTTCACATTTCACACATTGCGACGCAGGTCTATCGTATTTAGGTGTCCAATATACGCGGTTTTTCCCAGTATGTATCCAGAACTCCTCCTCCGAAAAAAAAGATAGAAAAAAACCAGAAATCTTCCCAATTATTTAATTTATAATTATATTTTGGTCGTGTGTAATTAGAGTTGCCGAAAAACTTCCGTTCGTTCCATTAATTAGAATCTTTTAGAAACTCATTATTTCTTCGAATAACGAGTGAGGTATTTTATCATAATGAAGATAAATCCAGCAGGACACTAGAGATGCTTTCATTAGCAAATTTTGCAGGAAAAGTCCTTAATTGATGAAAGAAAGATAGTTAAATTCTTAGCAGTTGTTAATTAATCAAGACTGTAAGAATGTTTTTGATGTTACTTTGTTTTATGTTATCATTTGATTTTCGTCGTGTAAATTAAAAGCCCTTAATTGAGGTGACCTTTTTACGCTTCAGTACATTTATTTCTAATTTAAAACGAAACAGTACTTTTCTTTTACTTATTACTTCTTACTTTAACTACTGTTAGTTCTATATATTTTAGGTCTACCGGAAAGTCCAATCCGTTTTGGAAGAGAAAGGACATTTTTTTTCTACAAATATCTATAAAAATCATTTTTCAATTATTCATTTATTTTTTAGCAATGAGCTATTATAACCATTCTTCGTTTGGAACAAAAAGAGCATTCCATAAAAAAATTTAATATTACAGAGCATGTTATAGACTTGCGTTCAATACAGGTGACGTCATGCGCAGAAGGGTTCAATTTTGAATACGATATCTGCGCACTAGTTAAATTATTTTTGTTATTAAATAATGAGTTGACGTACGAGAAAATAGTTTTTAGTGAAACGTCTCAGTACCCTCAAACATGAAAAAAAAAAAAAAAAAAAAAAAAAAACTGAAATGTTTACAACTTTCAGTTGACATCTTTTCTGATCGCTATTTTTTTTTCATTGAATTATACAACATAACTCGATAAATGTACCTATAGTAATGCTTGTTTATGTGTGAAAAAAAAAGTTCATCAATGGCTCTCTTTTAGGAATTTTTTGTTTCAAATCTTCACATGTAATAATAAAAACTATTGGGGATGGAACTCTTTTTTTAAAATCAGATTTGAAATAGATGCAAACAAATGATTAATGAAAACAATTTTTTAAGGGTATTAAATGTCTCAAAATTACCATATTGAGTATAGCAGGATTAAAATTGGGAGAAAAGTTGTACATAGCAATCAGCTTACGAAAATTCATGCGTGTTGAACTTCTTCTTTAGTGGTTTTTTTTTTTAAAATTTATTAAATTATCTATTTTAAGTGCTCGAGTCTAATAGAAATTGGAAAATATATGATGCAGTGAGAAGCAAAGGGATGTAAGTGGCAAAATTAAAAAATTGGAGATAACCATTACACATGGTAGGTGAACCCCTCCTCTGTCTTGCGCCAAGAGATGGTACTAGTAGCCCTGGTAGTTGCTGCTATACAGCATGATTTAAAAAAAAAAATTCAATGAAAGCCTACCTAGGATGTTATCTTTAAACTCGTTTTACTCAAAACTTGAAAATGTCCACTAACACCCCTTTGCTTCTCACTGCCTCATAGCATCTTCTCTTTGACGAATTTAATGTTATAGTTCTCTGGATTAATTTTTAAGCTGGGAGTGATTAAAAGCAGAAAAATTCCGATTAAGATAACTCACAAAAATTATAGATAGAGTATCAACGATTGACCAAATAATAGAATAAAATTTCCAAGGCAGGAAATCGTGCTTAAACCTTCATAATATTCATAGGGCATCTTTCTTTGATCTTTAAGAAACTAAGATAAAGGATATATATATATCACCTATAGTGGATGTACATCAAAAGCGGATAACGCCTTCGAAAAATAGAGATAAGACTTTTTCCTTCGCTAAGTGGCCCTCTAAAAATATTAGAGGTGGAAATTTTTAAGGAGGGCCCCTAGCTAATTGCAATAGTCCCATTATCTTTTATGTTTAGAAGACATTATCCGTTTCTGGGTGTAGCATCGAATAAAGACGCACTTACTCTACGTTCATCCCCATTTGTTTGCCAGTGTGTAATCATCCGACTGTAGTGTCAAATATTGCTATCATTTTGAAGCAAACAAAACGACTATGAGACTTTTTCTGTTGCTGAAAAACAACTGAAAATAAATATAGGGTAACGGACCAGTAACAGACAAGGGTCCAGTAACAAACAGTCATACGTTTGGATTTAAATAATAAGAATTTTAGGCGGATAAAATTGATGTTGCTATCGTCCATGAATACGGTGCAACCATCAAGTGTTATCAGAGTGAATTTTGTGAGTCAGTTGGTTATTTTCAAGGAAGTGGTGGAAGGTTATGCACAGCTACCACGAGGTCAGCAGGTTGCTTCATGTTCATTTAAATTTAATAAGTGTTTAGATCGAAAAATAAAGAACTTTTGTACATTTTGAAGAAAAAAGAGAGATTTTGTACATTACACGTACTTTCATCAGCCTATTTGTTACTGGGTATCATCAGATTTTTCGGTGTTTGTTACTGGGGGTTGCACTTTTCTTCGAAATGGAGCAAATAAAAGTAGAATTAACTCATTCAGAGGATCTAGAAGCAGTCAAAGGTTAGATGAGATGTAGTTGCATGAGAGAAAAATAGTTTAAAAAAGTCTAAATACATTAAAATGCTCAGAAAATTGAGTTAACTTTAGAGCGATGTCTTAAGCATGTCTGTAACTGGTGCCGTTACGCTACCCTATTGGCTACGCTGCAAAAATGCAAAAAATCCCATGTATTTTACCCAGCGAAAATTGCTAGCGCCATGCCTGCTAGGAACTTCTGCTCTAAATTTTTTGAGCAAATGTTTCCTATAGTGCTGTGAATATTGCTGCGCACTGATGTAAATTTCACTAGAGGCTGTTCCTAACAGTGTTACGAATGTTACAACGAAGGATGTGTCTGTCAGTCATGAACGAACAGGTCTAAAAGATTGACTCCTTAAAATGAACGGTGCACTATGATATCCTAAAAAAATGAACGGTCGTTCTTTCACTGTAAAAACGATTCAGAACTGTTCCTGGAAAATAATAGGCAGCTGATGTGTCCAATTTCAGCCGGTAACATATCTCGCAAAAACCAGGAATGTTTTCCGCTAAAACTCAGTAACCTTCTTGAAATTATCCTGAGAAATCCAGAAATCTTCCCGTTTGTCTCTAGAACTTTAAAGTAATCTTAGGTGGGAATGATACAACAGCTCCATAAGCAGTATTGCAATCATGGCAAAGCTAAGTCAGAATTGCAAGTAATGATTGCATTACTTGCAAAGCTAAGTAGTCCAAAGACCTATTTGCTCCCTTTGGGAACTTAAACAGTCTGGACAAACCGTAATTGAACTGAAGTCGATACACCTTATAATTACTCTCGGTGAATCTTTAAACCGGGAGCTATAAATATTTTTCACAACAGTGAGAAGTTTCCACTCGTGCAACTAGTAGTCATTCAGAAATCTTTTTGACAGTGATACTTGATGTTTCCTGGAAGTAGATAAAAACCATTGAAATCCCGAAACGTTACGCGGAAATACTCAGCAACGTTTCTGAATTTTTACAGTGTTCAAATGATGACATTTATTTTATAGTTCTCTGTCTATCTCTCTTATTTAAGTTTCTTAATTGATTTTTTTTAGATGTCTTTTGGTATAGGCTTCATTTTAGACAAATTTAAAATACTTTTTTGCTTTCTTTCCATTTGGGAGTACACTTTACTTTGAAGTAAAATATTTATTTCCAACTAATGCACTATTTCATGTAAGTTCATGCCTTAGCATTATTGTTATTTTCTTTAAAACTTTTTTAGCACTGAAAATGTTTTATTGGACGGTATTAGGTGATTGTTTTTTTAAGAAATTTTCTGGAATCACATCAACTTAATCAATTTTTTATAAAATAAAATTTAACTAACTCTTTTGTATCGTGTTAGAATCAAACCAAATTTTTGAAATGGAAAACACTTGTCATGTCTTACCTAGTTGCCACACCGTCACCAAAAATTTTTTAATAAAATGACCTATAACTGTTTTACACATCTAAACCTAAATAAAATACTTTTTGGCTAAATTTTTATTGTTATATTTTCTTACTGTTAGGCACTTTTACTTGCTTTTCCTTAAAATAATATTACTAATACAATAAAGCATTTTTAATGTACGTGAATAACTCTCGCAAAGAGGTTATCTGTAACTTTTTTATATGAAAAAAACGTTCAAAAGAACGAGTTCAACATACAAGTTAAAACGAGATGATGTGAGCATCACATGACTTCCTTTTACGCCAATTTAATGATAAAAGTGCCATGGAGTAAACAAAGAAACTCTTTAAATATTTTTACCCCAAATTTGTTTCGAACTGAAGCAAAAAAACGTTTTATACAGATTAATTTTTCCGATGTTGGACATTTTAATGTGATTCAATGGTTAACTCTCTAAATATCGCCAATAGTGGCCAAAATTAAACCAGATTTTAAAAAAATCTCCAAATTTGCCGCTAATTTGGCGAAATAACGACGACCAAAAGCTTGGTGATATATCGCCAAGTGTTTGCCAAATTACAACACCACTTGAGTTTGCATTGAAATTGACAATGATTTCCCCCCAAAAAGGTGTAAAAAAAACCCCTTTTTGAACATCCGAATGCAACCAAAAGGGGAGGTGCACAACCAGATCCCCTTAGTAGTTTACGTACCAAATTTCAACTTTCTAAGACATACCGTTTTTGAGTTATGCGAGATACATACGCATATACAAACATACGCAAAACACACATACGCACATACGCAAATACGCACATACGCACATACACACATACGCGCATACATACGTTTATACGGACGTCACGAAAAATGTCGTTGTAATTAATTCGGGGATCGTCAAAATGGATATTTCGGGTGTCCATACGTTCTTAGGCATATATGTATATATCCATGTGTGGTCGGGTTGGAAAAAAAAAACTCAATATTTTCATTCGGGGGCGTTTTTGGAAATTAAGGCCGATTTTGGGGTGAAATGTTTTTAACGAATACAATACTTCCTTTACTTCGTAAAAGGAAGTTAAAAAACGATCCTTTGATGAACAGATCATTAAAAATAACCATATTGTCCACCTCCAATCATCGAGAAATCATAAAATCAATTAACAATCGATCTGAGAGATTAACATTTTATTGAATAGATTGAACTTACTAAACTGCAGAAGTGAGTTTTTTTACAGCTTTATCTTTGAGATCCTTTTAAATTTTTGAATAAATATCAGAAGAGATCAAGTCATAGGTTTTGTTTACACTACATTACACTCCAGGTTCCACCGTACCTACTAATGCGCGTGGATTAACCGGTTGAAAGGAGCTCTACTTTTTTTATCCAGACCAGGAAACGAGCAACTACTGGTTCAGCACCCCCAGGGGTATTGATTTAAAATGGGTATTTGGAGGACTTTGTAACCCCGCGAATATTTAACGCACCCTAGTTACCAATAGCGATCACAAAGGATCTTCGACTGGCTGGCATCGAACCCGGAAGCATCCAGTTGCGAGTTCAATGCATTACAAATCGAGCCATTATGGCCCTAGTTTTTACCTACGTAAGATGATATCTTCAGAAGGGCAATTTGATAACCCTTTATGTGTTTTAAAAATAACCAGATCAAAGTTAGAGATAAAATTGCTAACGCAAGGGCTGCCTGAACACAGAGGCAGATTTATCATGTCGCTGAATGTCGCGATTGCAAAAGATTCTCCAGTAACATAGGGGCCCCGAGGGAAATTCAAACTACAAATGATAAATGTATAGTTCTGACATAGACAGATGGACACTTAAAAAATGCTGTCGGCCGAGCTCCCCAACCTTTAAATCAACACTGTAAAAAAGATGTGTGACCTTACTCCGTAAAAGTGGTGGCAGCTTAACTGCTTCCATAGCAATGGAGTAACTTCTTTATCTTTACTAATAATAAAGCTGAAAGTCTCTCTGTCTGTCAGGATCTCTGTAACGGGCATAGCGCCTAGAGCGTTCGGCCGATTTTCATGAAATTTGGCACAAAGTTAGTTTGTAGCATGGGGGTGTGCACCTCGTAGCGATTGTTTGAAAATTCGATGTGGTTCCTTTTCTATTCCAATTTTAAGAACAAAATTATCATAAGATGGACGAGTAAATTACAAAATTATCATAACGTGGAACCGCAACGTGGGCACAAGCCAATTGGCGAGAAAATTCACCATACATTATTTGTAAATATACAGGCGAACCAAAAGACCTTTTAAATTTCTATTACGGGCAAAGCCGTGCGGGTAGCACTAGTAACTGATAAAGCTGGTGTAGCGCTCATACGTTACACCAGTTTTATCAGTTAAGTTACTCCATTGCTATCGAGGAAGCTAGCCGTCGGAATAAGGTTATACAAAGTGCAAAATGTTGCTACCGTATTTACGGAGTAAAGTAACACACTTTTTTTTTTTTTTAAAACTGTGTACCACTGCCTGAATGAGCAAAAACTAGTTTCGAATTTGTCGAAATGAAACGTTGTTCATGTATATTCATTTATTGTTATGATTCATTTCTTTATGAACTCATTTTCTTCGTTTCCGAATTAAATATATATGTTTCGGCACTACAAAGAACCTATTGTTCGACTCACCGATACAAAATATTCTGTCAAAAATGGCTAATGGGGTATCTGTATTGGAAAATGTTCTTGTCAGTCACAAGGTTTCGTGTGCACTGTGCACATATTGATTTTGAAAAATTATTAGCTTACTGTACTTGACTAGTCACTATACATACAACTACTTTAACCAGGGCTAACTTTAATGCATAATTTATGTTCCAATTCATCAAAGATAAGGGTGAAAAACGTTTCACTGAAACTCCCGCACCCCCCCCCCCCCCCCAATGGAAGCCCTAGAAAACCAATAAATCACCGGAAACAGATTGATTTTTAAATATTTTCCAGATATACGAGTCGGAAATAATTAAGAAAAATAACACAAATATATATTTTCAAACTAAATGGCAAAACCTTTTCCTTTCCAGACCCAACAATAGATTGGACTTGGCTTTTTCCCCATTAATTCGTAATTTTTTTTTCTTTCTTTTCAGCCTTTATCAAAACCATCCTCGTTTTCTGCCGTTCATTAAAATCAGACTCTAGCGCCCGACGCATAAATTAAAAGAAGTAACAGAAACAATAATAATAGTAAAAAAATAGCATATAGAATAGCTACCTTGCAAACGCGGGAACTGGAATGGGGTGGCGGGGAGGGTTCTATCAACCAATTACCGTACCCGGGCGTGCTTAGCGACAAGAGAGTTCTATCGTGATTTCGAAGGCGGCGTGTACAGGAACGATCTATAGCGTTGCCATGGCTACAGAGGCTCGAGAGCAGCCCGGAGGGAGGATGGAGATCGATAGGATGGTTGTTTGAGATTCCGATGCTTCGGCTGCTTTTGGAGGTGGATGTTTTGGAGAGGGAAGTTAAAATGGCGGACGGACGTGAAATCGGGATGCGATTTCGGACTCCATCTTTACCTACCGATGCTGCGGGAAGTTTAAGGGTCAAGTGATGTTTTTATGTTTTGGGAAGTCTGCCAAAAACGTGAAAAAACTTTTTGCTGATAGTTTAACCCCTTTTTCTTTGCTGGTTTTAAAATGAAAATCTCTCAGCTATGTTTCGCAGCAAACTGTTTATTCGTTCTAAAAAGCTATTGCATTTTTGAGTCAAAAACAAACAGGGTTTTTATTCTAATGTTTTCTAATAGAGAGAAATCTTTTTAGAGAATCTATTAATTTATTTAGTTTTATTTTAAATTGGTTCTTTTATTGCGATTTGAAATTTTTTTTCTTCAACCTCGAAGTTTCTGTTTGCATCAAAAATTCACGTTTGCAGTGAAAAACGTTGCGTTTAAGAGTCTCACCATTGGTTGCAAGTATCTAATTGCTGAAACAAAAAACTAGTCTTTGAGGAAATATGGAAATATATGAAGCGTCAATTATATATTTAAGACCAAAAGCATCTTGAAAGATGTGTTAAAAATGAGCATAATGGATTATTTTGCACCACAAAATTTACTTTGAGTTAATATTCGCTTATTAAATGAAAAATACTGAACTATGATAGCTCAGGATAAGCTTGAAGTCATTCGCTGTTTTTTGGATGTATTAAAATAAAATTATCAGCTCTTTTACGGTCGAAAATGGCAAGTAAAAGCGATTGTTACATTTTAGATTAATTTAGAATAGCTGTGCGAACTGTCATACCTTGCTAAATATGTATCGTAACTAAAAAATTCCTTCCTTTAATAAAAAAGTATGAGTTTTTTTTTTTTTGAACAATCACACTGCTTATTGTTTTCTCTTGACGGTTTTGATGTCCTATGATTTTATTTCTCCCCCGCCTCCCTCTGCAGCACCATCGTCGACCGGCCCCTCCCGTTGCTGCTCCTCTAGCAAAAACCGTCTCCAGGTTGCATCCAATCCTACACACACACGCATACATACACACACCTACGCACACAAAAACACATACACACACATCTACACACACACCTACACACACAAACACACATACACACACAAACACACATACACACACAAACACACATACACACACACCTACACACACAAAAACACTTATCCACACAGACACAAACACACACCCCTACACACATAAACACACACGCACACACCCACCCACCCACCCACCCACACACACACACACACACACACACACACACACACTCGCGATTGTGAAAAACATAATTTGAATTCAAGTTGTCAAAATTCAAAATAATTTTTATTATTAATTTATTTTTGGCTGAAACGTACTCAGTGTTTCAGCTAGAGAAAAATTCTTCGTTACATCTGTATTCCAAAAGTTTCTTGCAATTCCCGCAGCGTAAAGGGCAAAAAAATTCTTTAGTGCCAAAGGCGTGTAATAAAATTTCATTAGACGCCCCCCCCCTTTTTTTTTAAAGTGGTGAACGATTTTTTTAATGTCAAAGTTAATAATCCAAAATACATTATCTGATGTAAGTAAAATATGGATGCCTCCATTACCAAATCGATTAACTCCACTTAAAAAAAAATCCTCATTTCTGCTTGCTCTATCAATGCTTAGCATGTGAATTTATATTTAAAGTTTTGGTTCAGTACATTTTTGACCATTTGTTGGCCGAAAATGTAACACGAGGACCTATTTACTACTATGAATAACAACATCTTCTTCATAACTTTCTCCACTTTTTGTTTTATGGAGTTAGTCTATTTGACAAGTGAGGCATCCATATATTAAACGAATTAGTTCAAGGACTGCATCTTGATGTTGGCGGAAAAAACGTTACCCATTATTTAGTTTCTTTAAGTCATAAATTTATATTCTGAGGAAATAACTGGTAGATTTTTTTTTTTTTTAAATCGCAATTTCTTTTTCTATTTAATCGTCCTCTAGCTTGGAGCGACCGCTAATTTTACCCTTTACCATCACAAATTTTTATTTAAAAAAGGAAAAAAGCGTAAAATATTATTTATATGGTTTAAAACTTACAATAAAAAGTCAATTTTAAGGCGGTAGCGCGTATTTTAATAAATCACAATCCTTTATCGTTCATGTAAAATTGACACTTCTGGATATGTTCCTTTTCTGCAATTTGGTACTTGTACTAGATATTTAAACATTTAATGTGAAATCTTTCGCCATGTTTTACCGCTGCTACTACATTTCATTATTATTGCTTTTCATGAGTATTTTTGAAAGTATAGTACAATCTTCAAAGCAGAATTGATCAATGTCAACCTTTGTTTTTCTCTAGCGATAGTTTTATCTTGCGCAAAGCTTTAAGTTTCCTCTATATACTACAGATCAAACATATTATCCATATTTAATCTTATGTTTTTATACATACAGTGTAGAATTAGAATGAAGCAGAGCAGTCGCAAGTTTTTCTTTGTTTTTGCTTAGACTTTCAAAATGCAGACTATTTGTTGATTGCTGTTATTTCAATTCAATCTCAGTTCATTTTCAAACTGCATTAGCCTTTGGTAATTTAGCATGCCACTACTGATTCTAATTATTTCATTTACGTCTAATTCATCCAATAGTTGGGCAAACCTAACCTGGCAACTAAGTGATGTTGAGATCAGGCTCTACATAACCCTCATAATGCAGCAAAGTTCGGTTTGCCCCAACTATCGTAAATTTTAAAAAGGATGGTTAACGCCACACTTTTGTCTCCTAATCAGGTAGAAAGTTTCATGAAATTTTGTCAGTAAAAATTTCCGTTTTAGCACTATAAGTGAACTCTTTAGTTTTTCTCACGATATTCATTTAATCTTGGTGTGATCTTTGTGTCATCAGTGATAAAATCTCCTATGTTTAAGATGCACAAAAACATTCTTTTTCTTTTAAAATCTGATTTGTTGTGTCAATAATTAAAGAAACATTGATCAAGATTTTGGGGATGCAGAATAATCTATTCAAAATTGTTTATATAGAGAAGAGGTCAGATACTTCCATATCGAGAATCTAGCCCAGGTTACTTAACTTAAAGCATCGGTTTCAACCACTGGACCCCAAGGAACTGTTATGTAAATTATTTGCAGTTTCAAGCAAACTAAAAAAAAAAAAAAACAGCCAATATTTTACCACCAAATGTTTCAAAACATTGACACAAATTGTAAAAATACCTTACCATTTAGCAGGAAACCATTTTTATTCGTCTTAGAATTAACGGAAGTAGGCATTTCAAGAGCACAAAACTAAAAAAAAAAAAGTCCTACAGTTGCGAATTCCGAAAAAAAAAAATGATTTTTGTTTTTTCTGATTGGCGCATTTACAAGTTTGAATTATATTTAATAGCTTCTTCGGTAAGTATTTACCACCAAATGTCCCAAATCTATGGTACAAATTGTAAAAATGCCTTACTATTTAAGTAGTAGGAAAACATTATTTGTCATAAAAATGACAGAAGTAGGCATTTCAAGCGCACTAAACTAAAACAAAAAAAAAAAAAAAAAAAACAATCCTACATTTGCAAATTCCGAAAAAAGAAATCAAATTTTGCTTCATCAAATTGGTGCATTTACAAGTTTGAATTAGATTGAATAGCATCTTTAATGAGTATTTACCATCAAATGTCCCAAATCATTGGTACAAATTGTAAAAATGCCTTACTATTTAACTAGTAGTCAACTTTATTTGTCATAGTATTACAGAGGTAGGCATTTCAAACGCACTAAACTAAAAAAAAAAGTCCTGCAGTTGCGAATTCCGAAAAAAAAAGTAAATAAATAAATAAAAATGATTTTTGTTTCTTCTGATTGGTGTATTTACAAGTTTGAATTAGATTTAATAGCATCTTCAGTGAGTATTTACCACCAAATGCCCCAAATCTATGGCACAAATTGTAAAAATGCCTTACTATTTAAGTAGTAGTAAAAAATTATTTGTCATAAAATAACCAGAAGTAGGCATTTCAAGCGCACTAAACTTTTTTTAAAAAAAGTCCTGCAGTTGCGAATTCCGAAAAAAAAATCGATTTTTGTTTCATCAGATTGGTGCATTTACAAGTTTGAATTAAATTTAATACCATCTTCAGTGAATATTTTCTTGGTTATTGGCAACTACAGAGTTTCATTTCAATTTGATCTTATAGTAGTTTAGAAGACTTAATTGGGGATGTTTCAAATGGTAATGTGATGCATTTAATGGTTAACTTTCTTATGAATATTTGAAAGTGTCAAGAATGTCATTCTTCCATTTTCCCCCTCAAAAATCCTACTCCTAAAGTTCACGAACTGATTACGATGAAAAAAATCAATACTTCAAAAATCATCATTAAATGACCGAAAATTGTTCAGAATCCTATAAGAAAAAACCCCTGTAAAAATGCATAATCCTTTTTAATAGTTTTCCACATCATAAAGCTCGCTGATAGAAATAATATTCAAAAAACACCTTTTTCTTTTTGTTCATTTTCGTGCGAAGAAGCTATTAACTTTAAAAAACGTTTCTGAACACATAAATATCCAAAAATTAAATTATAAACATTCGCAATAACCTTTGCTTTTTCCCTACGTTATATTCTAATCTACTGATGAAAGGGAAGTAAACGCCACTTTAAAACTTTACGCTTTGAGTTATTGCTAGGCAATATAGCAGTGGAACTTCTTAAAGATATAATATTCATAAATAGTGCCAGAGCTTTGAAATTTGGAACATAATAAAAAAGTAGCGTCTAGCGTGCACGATAACTTGACACTAAATGTCATTTTTAATGACTCCACGAGCCTGAAAACATAACTTAAGGCTTCTACTTTTCTTAAGGTACTCGTAAAGAAGTTAATATCTCCACATAAATAGGGTCTTAAAATTGAGCTGGCTAGACAGAATATTCTCATAACTTGTGATGAAGCAATTATTCTTAAAAAACGCTAATATGATAATCACAATATCTTTAGAATAAATTGATACCTTGTTTGTGCCGTACTTTCGGCGATAAAAGAAAAGGCTGCAAGAACGTAGTGCATTTCCTTTTATTGTCTTCGACCTTTACTCCAATTAAATGAGAAAACTAATTGGGTTACAGCACAAATTGCAAAAATATTGTATCTGTATGTTTCAGGATTGCTAAGAACCATATTATCACTTTTTAACATGGTTCTTAGCAATCACACCTTTTAAAAGTATTGCATAAACACATGTATGCAAAGGCAATATTTTTGCAAATTAATGTTATAAACAACATCGATTTTCCCGTCAATTGCTGCAATGCAAAGTTAAATGATTGCTTCTTCATTCTAATTCTTACACAGTTTGTTTTCAGAAAACAATGGACATTTAAAAAACTTCACTCTCTTGAGCGAAAATTTAAATGTATGTTTTATGTAACAAAAACGAAATTAATTCCCACAGAAAGTCCCCAAGTCTGTCCAAAAATGCACTATAAGTTGTAATAAATAAATAAATAAATAAATAAATAAATACTGTTACAAATTCTGTAAATAGTAATTATTTTTGTGATTAATTTGTTGTAATCAGGCTAAAATTGGCGTTTATTCCATTATTTTTTATCTAAAATTTTCTTAATGTAACTTGTAAAAAGTTTCTTGTTATGAATATACAACCCCCTGACATTCGAATGAAGTACAATGGTCCTTTCATCTCTAAGTAATAAGATTTGTGAATGGAATAATAAAAAAATTTTGAAAAAAAATAGAACCGACTTCAAAATTGCTCTAAAAAGTGAAAAATAATTTTATTCTTTAAACACCATCGATAATGCTTTTTAACATAATTTTTGAAGTTGGCGCAAAAACAAAACGTAAAATCCAGTGTAACCATGCTTCGTTCATATTTTTTTCAGAAAAGCATCCAAAGTTACGAACGAAACATTTATATCGTTATTCAAATATGTTGTCATCAATGCATAATTTATGTGATAGTGAAGAAACTGGGCCTGGTTAAATTTAAAGTTGTAGTTGAGTTATGACTGTGAATGATTTTATCTATCGTTTTTGCACCAACTTCAAAAATTATGTTTAAAAGCATTATCGATGGTGTTTAAAGAATAAAATTATTTTTCACTTTTTAGAGCAATTTTGAAGTCGGTTCTATTTTTTTTCAAAATTTTTTTATTTCATTCTTTTTAGTGTAAATGTAGATATTTCAGTAAAAGTAAGAAGTTACCTAGTAAGAAGTTCGGCTCTATATCACTGTATTGCTTTAGAAAAGCCTTTATTCAAAATTATCATTACAATTACTATTAATGTTATATGGCACCAAACTTTTATAACAATGAGTTTCATATTGTTGCGTAGATGAAGATAGCGATTACAATGTGAAAGCCAAATGAAGCGAATACTCGTTAGTCTCAACTCGAGATCTTTATTCAGAGCCACGAATGAACGTTACATCTCCTTATATACAACTTGAGAAAGTGCTGGAACTTTCCAGACTTGGAAAGATACCGAAATTAATAGAACATTCGAGAAAATACGGGAAACAGTAGAAACGAAATTTTAGTAAAATTCGCTTTGTCCTAGTCGGGATTTAAACCCGGGTCTCTCGTGTGGGAGGCGAGAATTCTGCCACTGAGCCACCGTTATCCACGGATGAAAGGTGCGAACTTCGCTACAATATCATTTTAATCATTTAATAGGGAAATTGCATAAAATGCACTGTTTTTTGCCCATAACTTTTTTCTAAAGAACAAATATGGTCAAACAAAGTAATAGGACCTAAGTTGAGCCATCCCCTATCCATTAAAAAAAGAATCATCAAAATCGGTTCTCTAGGTGAGACGCTATGAGTGGACAAACAAAAAAAAAAAAAAAAAAAAGGTTTGAACTGATAACCGCCTCCTTTTTGAAGTCGGTTAAAAACAAAACATCCAGAAAGAAATAGAATTTTGTCGAACTTTCCAGCGCAGTATAAAACGCTGTGCGTCCTGTGAATGAGAGAAAGAGAGAGAGTTAATTTGTTTTCTAACTGTGGAGTCTCGTTTTCAACCGTTCCGCTGGAAGTGCGCTGTGTTTTTGCGTATTTTTGATGTTAATACGTGAGTAACCGTTTAGTTTACGGTGTCAATTTATATTTGCTTAATTGCTATGGTTAATTTAGCAGTTGTTAACGATATTTCTTGTACATAGTTGTAAAAAAATCTCCTGTGTTTTTCTAAAGAACTGTGTCGTCATTTAAAGAAAGTTTGAAGTTGCACTGAGCTCTTAACAATTTGGCACCCAACGTGGGGCTTCTTCAGGACTTTTTTGAAATAATCAGTGTGACCTTGGATATATCGCCTTGAAGACTACCTGGGCTTTGACATTTTATGGTGATTACTCGCGCAATGGAGGAACAGATGAACAAATTATTGGAAACAATAAACTCTGCGAAAAGTGGTTTGAATCCAAGTTTTACGGCAAATCAAGAACAATTGAAAAATGATTTGGCTGCAAATCAAGAACAATAAAAAAGTGACACTACAGCAAATCAAGATCAATTCAAGAGTGAATTAAAGAATGATTTGACTGGACTAAAGAATGATATGACAACGCACCAAGATAGATGAAATTGAAAATGACCTGACTTCAATGAAGACGCTTATGGAGAATCAATTTGCAGCCATGGAGAGTCACGTTAATTCCATTGAAGGAAAATATGACGAAAAATTTGAAACAGTAGAAAATCGTATCGCAATAGTTGAAAATCATGTGAATAAGAAAATTAAAAACCTGGAAAGGGTATTGGCGGTGCTGATCTGGAAGCGGTGCTGATGATTTTGTACCTTCAGCTACACGACTTTCAATTAAGCTCCCCACATTTGACGACAAATCCTCGTGGAAAGTGTACAAGACCCAATTCCTAATAGTTTCCGAAGCAAATGGATGGAACTCGGTCACAAAGGACTGCCATCTTGCAGCATCCCTAGAGGTGACACAGCGGACATTCTCTGACTCTTCCGGACAGCCAGCGCCTAGATTTCGCCGCCCTCACATCTGCGTTGGAGCTTTGCTTCGGTGAGAAGTGCCAGAAATTTTTCTGTCGACTCCAGTTGAAATCCCGTTTCCAGAAAACAGGAGAATCGCTGCAAGAGCTAACGGCGGACGTCGAGAGATTGTCTCATCTGGCTTTTCGCGACTGTCCTGCAGATGTTCGAGACAACACGGCACTTGACTACTGCATCGACGGGATTCGAGATCCAGAAATCCAGAAGGCTCTACGGATAGCGGATGTCAAAAACCTGAATTCTGCTGTTGTGTATGCGATGAAATTGGAGGCCGCCCAGCAAGCAACCCGCAAGGATCGCCATTGAATCCGCGGCCCGAAAACTGATGAGCTTGATCCGGTGTCGTCACTGTTTGCTGAACTTGAGAAGTAAAACAAAGAAATTGCGGGAACCCTCAAAAGGATTACGGCTAGAAGGACCAAAATCGACGACCACTTAAGTGCTGGAAATGTGGCGGCGAGGGTCACTTACGAAGAAACTGCGAAGCTCGCCAAGAAACCAGATGGAAGTGCTGGAAATGTGGCGGCGAGGGTCACTTACGAAGAAACTGCGAAGCTCGCCAAGAAACCAGATGGAAGAGCACCTTTCCCTCTCAGGTCCAGAAAAACTAAGCCATGGGAATCTCGCGGGGCGGAGGTCGCAAAATTGGAATGAGCCCCATCTTAAAGTTTTCCAGATTTCATCGACGAGTAGCGGCAATTATGGACTGTTCGTTTACGCATATGTAAACGGGTTTCCCAGTGAGCTGATTATTGACACTAGAGCCAATGCTACCATCATTAGAACAGATTTGACTCGTCCATTTGGACTCAATATTCTATGGACGCCGCCCTGCATTACCCTTCAAACAGTGAGAGGTGACAAGATCGAGATTGAAGGTAAAGTGAACTTAGAAATTGTGTTTGGAAATGCCACTTACCATCATACGGCATTCGTTGCTGATATCACGGACCCCTTCATTCTCGGATTGGACTTTTTAAAGAAATATGAATTCACCCACGACTTCAAGACTAATGAGCTGCACTCGAAGAGAGAAGACATAGCCGTTTTCCACGCAGAAAATGATGTAAAATCCCCTCATCAAATAATAGCCCAAACAGATTTATCGATTCCCTTAAGATCATAATTAATAATACCTGGCTCTATCAGAGGGAACAATAGCTTTAGATTTGGTCTCATCGAATACCCTAATCTAAGAAATAGCCCAAAAGAAATACTTGTGGCATCTACGCTTGTGGACCTGTCTAAGTATGTAATTCCAGTGAGAGTCGCGAACGTAAGTGAAATGCCAAGGAATATTCGGAAAGGTGAAGTGTTGGCAACTTGTACTCCAGTAAACTGCATCATTAGACAAATCAATTCCCCCGAGACGGTGTCTTCTGAGTCCTTGACGTCGAAGTTAATTGGGAGTGTACCATTATCGAAAGATGAAAGAACTGCTGCGGAACAGTTAGTGGATGACTTCAAGCATCTGTTTTCATACACATCTGAAGATGTTGGCCTCACGAACTTGACACAGCATAGGATCGACACTGGAGATCATCCCCCTATTAAGCAACATCCAAGACGACTAAGAAAGAAGAGGCTGAGAACCCTTCTGAGAGACATGTAGGAGAATGATGTCATCGAGCACTCATCAAGTCCTTGTGCGTCTCCCATCGTCTTGGTTCGTTAGAAAGGTGGCTCCCCCAGATTTTGTGTCGATTACCGGCGACTGTATGACATCACCAAAAAAGACAGTTACCCTCTTCCACGGATAGACGACACCTTGGACACTCTTTACGGACACAAGTGGTTTTCGACCCTGGACTTACAGAGCGGATACTGGCAGGTAAAGAAATACTAAGATGACCGTGAGAAGACAGCGTTTACAGCTGGACAAGGCTTATGGTAGTTTAAAATGATGCCCTTTGGCCTCTGCAACGAACCAGCTACGTTCGAGCGTCTTATGGAGACAGTGTTAAGAGGATTCTCCTACGAATCCTGGCTGGTCTACTTAAACGATATCATCATCGTGGAAAGCAGTTTTGAAGAACATCTGGCTAATCTTAGGTAAGTGCTGCAAAAGCTTAAAGATGCCAGTCTGAAGTTAAGCCCGTCCAAATGCAATTTCTTCCGCCGAGAAGTGAACTACCTTGGTCACATCCTCTCTTCTGAGGGTGAAAAAACTGATCCAGAAAAGGTATCTGAGGTCAAGAGTTGGAGTCGTCCCGAAAACGTCCATCAGCTGCGAAGTTTCCTGGGTCTTTGCACGTACTACAGGAAGTTTCTGAAAGGTTTTTCCAACATTGCACGACTTTTGCATAAGCTGATGGAGAGCAAGCAAAAGTTTGAATGGTTCAAAGAATGCGAAAATGCATTTCTACGATTGAAGGCGGCTTTAACATCAACGCCTATTCTCTCATATCCCCAGCCTGGAAAATCCTTCATCCTCGATACTGATGCGAGTCACGAGGGCATTGGAGCTGTTTTACCTCAACTAATAGACGGCAACGAGCATGTAATCGCTTAATGGAGCAATTGCATATCAAAGCCAGAGCGAAATTACTGCGTCACCAGAAAGGAGTTGCTGGCAGTAGTTAAAGCTGTACAATACTTCCGTCATTTCCTCTGCAGCCGAAAATTTCTGCTTTGGACAGATCATGCCTCGTTAACTTGGCTTTTGAACTTCAAAAATCCGGAAGACCAGATAGCCAGGTTAATACAGCGGCTCCAGAAATATGACATGGAGATCAAGCATCGAAAGGGATTATCTCATGGTAATGCAGACGCTTTATAAAGGAGACCCTGTCCTGAGATCTGCCACTATTGTTCCCGAATCGAGAAACAGTATGGAACGACTAGCCTTACTGCCTATCAGATGACAGTGATTTCAACATCATCAGAACCTGATCCATGGAGTGACGACCAAGTTCGCAAAGATCAACTTGAAGACCCACACATGAAACCAATTTTGAAGTTATATTCAGTTAAGTTACTTCTTCGATCAAGGATTTCAGATGTTGTGAAGGAAATACATAGTACTGCGACTAGAGGACATTTTGGTGTGCTGAAAACCCTCAATAAAGTTCGAGATCACTTCTTCTGGATCTCCAGGTCCGGTTGGAAGACGTTCATAACTTCGCACGGGAGCGAATCAACATCGCGGCGGAGAAGAAGAAACCCGATGCGACACAAGATCCACTGGACATGGATTCCATCAAGGTGACAAGATTTGGGTATGGAATCCCATCCGACGGGAAGGTCTTTCACCCAAATTGCAGTCGCATTGGGATGGATTGTTCAAAGTCCTTAACCGACTGAATGACGTCGTAGTGAGAATTCAAAAATCACCTAACGTAAAACCTAGCGTTGTACATTATGATCGGTTAGCCCCATACAATGGTCATAGCTCATGAGTATTTACGTAAAAAAACATGGTTTATAACATAAAAGTTGTAGATAATTTTTGCTTTTGATGTTTAGTAATATTTCTTGCTGTTACTGTGTTTTCTGTGTCTGATTGGTCATTATTTAATGTGTGTATTTTTAAACTTGTGATATAAGTTTAGCATCCTTTCTGGGGATTGTACTGCCCGGGACGTGCAGTCCTTAGAAAGGGGGCAATGTTAGAAATTCCTTAAGTAGTAATTATTTAGGTGGTTAATTTGCTGTAATCTGGCTAAATTTGGCGTTTATTCCATTATTGTTCATCTAAAATTATCTTAGAAATGTAACCTGTAAATAGTTTCTTGTTATGAATATACAACCCCCTTACATTTGAATGAAGTATATTGTCCCTCCGTTTCTGAACGATAAGATTTGTGAATGGAATAAAAACAAAACATTCAGAAAGAAATAGAATTCGTTCGAACTTTCCAAAGCGGTATAAAACGCCTCGCGTCCTGTGAATGAGAGAGAGAGTTAGTTTGCTTTCTAACAGTGGAGTCTCGTTTTCAGCCGTTCCGCTGTAAGTGCGCTGTGTTTTTGCGTATTTTGATGTAAATACGTGTGTAACCGTTTAGTTTATTGATATGTTGTTACTGATATGTGTTAATGTACTGATATGTGTTAATTGATATTTTCTTAGTTGCTATGGTTAATTTAGCAGTTGTTAACGATATTTCTTGTACATAGTTGTAAATAAATTTCCTGTGTTTTCTCAAGAACTCTTAAAAATAAAGATAAACTGTGAAAGTTTTTTTTTTCTCTTACAAATGTACGATGTGTTCGCTTTTCGTAACGCGACACACATCTATAGCATACATTTTGGAGTGTCTCACTGTCAATTTTTCGTAATGCTACACATATGCTACCTTTCAGTTCTTGAAATGTTGTAGGCAATAGGAGTGTATTGAGCACTTTCTTTGATAAAGCCTCATTAAACATATCACATGGGGTTAAGTGTGGGGCTATGGCTGGCCAAGGCGTAAAGGTTAAATCATCATCACCTGCACGGCCAATTCAGCGTTGCGAAACGCCAGTGGCGCAGCGAAGTGGGGGGGGGTTTGGGGGTAAAAATGCCTCCCTGAGGTCTTAGTTGACATTGTTGCCAATCCTAATACAGTAGTCAGTACACGTGTAAAGACTAAGAAAAATCGCTTGTCAAAATATCCCTTCCGGAAGGAATTTCTGGCTACGCTAGTGCGGATCATGCATATTTAAGTAGTTACTAAAGTTGAAAAAAACTTGGACAGTTTATCATTATTTTTATGTATCATTTATTGTGGTAAGTGTAATAGTTTATGAAATATAAATTTTTAAAACCGGGATATTATTTTATTGCAACCCTGCATGCTGATTTGTTTTACAGCTAAGATTGCAATACATGTTTAAGTTAGGAAAAAATTAACAAATCATACAAAATCCGAACAAGAAAAAAGTAAGCTTACTCCTTAAAACATAAATAAGATCATGCTTCGCATTACTCAATGACATCAACTTCAGTACGATAAGTTTGTGAAGAATATTTTTTGCAATCGTCCATGAAGAATAAATAAGCTCGTGCCTGGATTATTCGAAGTATAAAAAGAATAACAGCGAAGAGAAGTATTAAATCGGTAAGCAACATTCAGTACAAGTTCTGTCACGCAAATAGCTACTTAAGTACATTATACTATCCTGTTTTCCAGTAGGTTGTTGTTCTAGGAGGAGAAGCATTGCATTATCTTCCTTCGAATTTTTCATAAGACGAGAGACTGTTCCAGAAGCATATCTGCAAAGTTCGTCCCCTTGGAGATTCCTAATTATAAGGATGATGATAGAGCGCTGCGTCTTTTAACAGTTTTTCCTTTTCTAATTCTGTTTGCCTCCTCCTGATTTTAATTTGTTCCGTTAGCGCAACAATTGTTTCGCATCCAGGAATGTTGAACGTGTTTAATTTGTCTGAGGAAGAATTTCTGGGGCGAACTTCTCAAGGAGGAAAAAGAAAGTCACGGAGAAGATTTGAGCTTAAATTCTTCGGTCTTTATTGGATTTAACGAAGGGTATTGTTTCTCGCTTGGAAATTATGTTAGATGAGTTGAAAAGGTGAGCCTTTGAGAAACAAAATTAGATGCAGAATGGAAGTGGTGAAACATAAAATGCATGTTTAAAGTACCCTCTTTGTAATTTAAAGCGGAGAAAATTTGAAAATGGATATTTTTAATTTCTTTCTCGAATATGGTGAGAGGGGATCGAGTTCCAGTTTGTAGGGAGGATGGCTTTTGTGGCATAATAGAATAGGGATTTTTTTTTTTTTTTAAATTTTAACCGTTTAACCGCCGAACTATTGACGGATGATCAAATTTGAGTAATTTTTTGAAATTATGTCTATTTATGTCTAGTAAATACAGAAATAAAATAAAATTTCCAGAAAAAATTTTTTTACTATGATTTTCAGTGTGTTCCATTTTTGGAACATTGGCGTTTTGCATGAAGTTTTTTTTTTTTTCAGAGAATTTTTTTAAACTAAGAGGTTTTGAATGCGGTTTTTATCTTAGCATACTTTATTGCGGAAAAAATAATATTAGAAATTGCATTTGTGTACATATCCAATACAGAAAATCCAATACAGAAATATCTAATGCCCATCATATGAAAGGAAGCGTTGCTGGTGAAGTCGTTTGTCGCAATGGAAACATTTCTTAGCCGTATTTTTTTGCACACCGCGCAACGTCCTTGGGATGCAGATACAATATAATGTCCGTCAGACATTCTTGACCGTTTATGTAAATGACAACGAGGCCCTGGAGGACTTTCCACTCGTACTTTTCTTCTTAGGAGGTGAGTTGTTATTTCTCTTCGGAACTCTAAATGCTTCATCTTGACTTCGTGTAAATCACAATGAAGTAACCAACTAGCTACAACTGAAATATTCAGCGCATTACTAAAAAGATTCCACCACCATTTTTTACTCCTCAAATGAGGTCTGTAGCTCCCTAAAAGTTTATCCAAGACGTCCACACCCCCCATTTCTTCATTGTATCTCTTGATAAGATGAGGTTGTGGCACATCTGTCTTGCATTTCTGCGCATTTGAGTAACATTTTACAGATGCAAGTGGCTCATGTGTATAACAATTAGATGCTACTGTAACCACTGCATTATCTTTCCAGCTGCACATGTACACTGATCCATCAGATCGATAGTCAAAATTTCCGCGATCTTCTTTAGAAAGGGCTTTTTTGGATTTCCGTGGACAATGGCCAGTTCGGTTTTCACGAATTGTTCCTGTTGCTCGTACACTTTTTTTTTGATAGCTGAGAAATTAAGCCATATGATGTAAAAAAGTTATCAAAGTATACTTCATGCTTAGACGTGTCAGTCAAAACTGATAATAGATCATTTACAACTCTGGATCCTAATTGCACATCAGGGGATCCTTCTTTTTTGCCTGAATAAATCTCCATGGAATATGGGTATCCACTTGAAGAGCACAGCATCCAAATTTTGAAGCCGAATCTTATTGGTTTTCATCTAATAAACATTTTACATGACTGCCGACCGTAGTAGGGAACCATAGATTCATCTATGCTTAATTTTTCATGAAATAGACTACACCAAATTGTTGAGGGTTTTTACACAATTCTTCGTAAATAAGGAAAACTTTTCTTAGTTTGTCATTTTGTTTTAATTCATGGTTGTCCATCAAATGAAAGTTGTTTTTTATTTTTCGAAAACGATTTTGAGGCATAATTGTTAGTACAATTGGCACAGATGTATCTTCTGCACTGCTCCAATACACATCTTCAGAAGGAACAGAATGGTACCCACTCAATAGCAACAAACCAAAAAATTGTAGGATTTCATCTCTGTCAACATCTATTCTTCCTCAGTGATATTGCCTAGTTCATCAGGGGGTAATTGGCATATATCTACATCTGACAAATCCGAATCTGACAATGTCTCTAAATAATCCACAGCTTGTTCTACAGTGAGAAATCTTGTAGACATTTTTTAACATTTATGAACAGTCGGTATACGTCAAACAGAATTTCCTTTCGCCCGAAAACAAAGCTAGCGAATTATTGAACTGCATTTAAAATATGAAGAATAAAACTCTCACTAATATTATTTTTTATTATTACGTGACAATGCAGCTGTCCGAGCAGGTGTGGATTCGGAGCCATATAGTCCGTCAAACAGAAGACTGTTATTATTTTCTTTGCTAACGAAACGTCATATCCTTTCAAAATATAAACTTACTTGGTTTTGCCAACATCTACATCAGAGTACATTCAAAATGAGAAAAAAAAAAAAAAAGAAACACATATTACGAAAAATGAAATTTCCCCTTGGAAGTCGAACGGTTTACTTCTTGGAAATTTGACTCCCTAAAAGCGCCAATGTTCCAAAATTGGAACATACTATTTTGAAGGGGTACACCTTTCGGAAATATCATTGTACATTTCTACAAGCATTTTAAAATCATATATTGAAGTATTTTTCACAACTATAATAAATATCATCACATTTTCTGGAAAAACCAATTTTTGGTAAATTTTATAAGAAAAAGTTGCAAAAAGCTAAAAAAACACTCATCTTTGAAAAATCGCAATAAATAATTGAAAACATATAAACAATCAAGCAGGAAATCAAAAAATACTTTGAAATAAGACTAAACTGTGTTAAAAAAAGCTTGTTTACTTTAACGTTATTTCTTGGGAAAATTTTCACTTAAATATGATGTTCCATTTTTGGAACATTGGCGGGTAAACGGTTAACGAGCGCAATTATCGATTTTCAAAAACTAAAAATCTACTCAAAATACTTTTTGTTTCTGAAATTTATTTACATTTAAGTATACTCTCTTTGTGAAAGTTACCAAAAATGACTGCCGTTGTAATGATTCATTGCTTTAAAATTGTGAAAAATGTATTTTTAAAGAGCCTTGTTTACAGTTTGAAACAGAACCATTTTAAAAATGGTTTCTTTTAGTTTTCGAATATGAATAGTTTATACTTATGATGCAAAGACAACTTTTTGGAAAATAATTCGTAACCACTGAGATAAAACTGCTATAATGAGAAAAAATTGCCTAGAGAATTAGTTTTTAAAATCCTTTTCGACTTCATTCTTAAAATTTAGACGCATTAAAAGCATATCTATACCCTAGTACCTCAAACATACGGCATTTGCTCGGTTGCCGTCATTTGCGATCTTATCATGTAAAAATAAAGGGTTGTCCGTAAAGGGATGTCATGCATTGGAAGGGGGGAGGAGTTCGTGACATTAGGACAGTTTGTGACAAGAGGGAGGGTTGCAAAGAATAGGACATCATACATTTTGGTTGAAAAAAATCTCTTTAAAACGATGTTTGTAAAATAGTGTCATGTGTGACAAGTGACAAGGAGAGGAAGCACGGTGAAGAGTGACACATTGTGACAAGGAGAGGAATCATGGTGAAGAATGACACATTGTGACAATGGGAGGAGACGGGGGGGGGGGGGGCAAATTCTTTGAAAAAAAATGTGATGTTATTTATGGACAGCCTTAAAGCAAATATTAGCTTTATTATTATTAGCTTTCATTATAATGGCTCTGTCGTTGGTTAGTAGGATAAAATAAAGAAAATATGAATATATATATATATATATATATATATATATATATATATATATATATACTGTCTGACCACGGATTGTATGGAAAGGCAAACATCCGGTTTACACTCGGAAATAGACGGATCTATTAGTTTCTAGGGATGCCAGCTTTTGCAGGAGTATGTTAGCCTCTAAATTAAGCAGAGTCCCATTCAAATGAGCAGAACACACGAATCAAATTTTTACCTTTCCTCCTCATTCAGATAGACTCGTCTTACCTGGACGCTAGTCAATTCCATACAATCCGTGGTTGGACTGTATATATCCTCTCCAATTTCAAATTTCGAAGCCTGATCACCTAATTTTTAAACCAACTTCATATAAACAAAAAATATACAAATTCATTTGTTGTTTCTTTATGTAGAGTGAGAACTACACAAAGAAGACATTTAGATAATATCTATCCTTTCAGATTCTTATTTATCGAACGATCTTGAAACCGCAAAGGAAATCAACTTTCCGAAAACTCCGAATCGTATCTAGACGCACACAAAGATAAATGTCAAAGCAAGAAAAGTCAGCTACGATTAAGGGATAAAATTGAAAGTGTAGCGGCTCGGAAACAACGATATTATATTTAAGAAGGAAGCGTTTTAAGTCTAAATAATGTCTTTTAATATAATATTTACAGATGGGGATTTTGATTTATAAATGAAGCGCATAGTATCAAAACCAGCTGCATCCGTTTATTAAAGCTTTACAGGTGAGACAAAAAGAAAAAAAAAGTTACCAGCTCCAGAAACAATCAAAACGTATCCGCTGCAGGCATCTTTTCCACAAAATGAAATCAAAGTACCCTTTTCTTATGAATAAAATAAGAGAAAAAAACTATTAATTTGAATTCTGAAATTTTGAATACAAATTATGTTTTTCGCAATCACGAGTTGCGACACTACCCTACATTGAGAAAAATGAAGTTTTCAAAAATGAGTACATTCATGCTTTCAACTTTTATTGAAACCTTTTGTTTCAAATTTGAGTACCCATGTTTTCAAATAGTGTGCTGAATTATTTCATACTCAAAAATGAGTACATAATACTCAGTTTTAAAATTAGTACACATTAAAAAATGAGCACAAATACCTCAAATATGAGCACACATGTTGATTTGAGTATTGGATGAGTATTCGAATGTTTCAAATTTGAATACCACGTAGTCGGAGCCATTTTGACTGGAGATATGTTTAAATTTGAGTACTTTTTCGTCATTTTTGAAATTGTTGTTATTGGAGTATACTCATTGGAGTTATTGTTTCTAGAAACGGCTCCTGTCCCCTCAAACCTGCCCCTCCTCCAGGGCGTTTACGTGTGTATATTAGTGTGTAAGGCGTGTGTGCGTACATGTGTATGCTTGTGTGTGTATGTAGACCTGCGTGTATGCACGTAGGCGTATGTGTGAGTTTGTATGTGTGAGAGTGTGCATGAGTATGAGCGTGCGTGTTTGCAGGACATGGACACCACCGACCAGGAGCAGCTGATTCCGGAGGACAGTACTCAGGACCAGAGGCCGGTGGTGCTGCAGAGGCCCCTGGTCCAAGCTGAAAAAGAAACCAAACGCCAAGGAAGGGCGGTGAAGTGAGAACAATAGGCAATCGTGATTGTTTAAAAAACAAAATTAATTTGAATTTTGACTTCTTGGATTCAAATTATGTTTTTCGCAATCACGAGTGTGTGTGTGTGTGTGTATGTAGGCGTGTGTGTGGGGGTATGTGTGTTTGTGTGTAGGGTGGTGTGTGTATGTGTGTGTAGGCATATGTGTTTGCGTCTGTGTGCAGGTGTGAGTGTGTGGGTAGTTATGTTTATGAGTATTTGTGTGGGGGGGGGGGGGGGAATGTGTATGTGTGTGTAGGCATATGTGTTTGTGTCTGTGTGCAGGCATGAGTGTGTGGGTTGTTACGTGTAGGTGTGTGTGTATGTGTTTGTGTGTGTTTGTATGTGAGTGTATGTGTTTGTATGTATGTGTTTGTGTATGTGTGTGTAGATGTATGTATGTGTGTGTACGTGCGTGTATGTATGCGTGTAAATGTAGGATATTGACGCAATCTGGAGACGGTTTTCTCTAGAGGAGCAGCATCGTGAGGAGCCGGTCGACGGTGATGCTGCAGAGGATGCTGGCAGGAAAATAAAATGATAGGACGTCAAAACAGTCAAATGAAAGCAATAAGCAATCGTTATTGCTCAAAAAACAGTCTGCACTTTGCACACTTCGCTTTTCTAAAGGAATTAACTTTCCTTTGAATCACCTTTGGTTTATGACTTCATCCTTGTTTTTTAAAAAAAAAAAAAAAATAGTAAGGATAACAAGGGCAACAAAAAATATTTTTCTCTTTGTTGCCCAGAGTTTATGAGCTGATTTTAGCTGTATTTGGGGCGCTGAATAAGAACAGGAAATTAGTTTTCTTCCAACAGCTCTCCATCTTTTAAATCAGTACTGCTGTTATGCTCCATTTTGTGATCTTCTAAAGCAACTACAGGTTTCTGAAACAAGGATTGCTTCTACCATGTTTACCTAACTGTCAGTTTGCGATCCATTTACTTCAAGGAAAATTTACTATACGAAGTAAAAACTTGGCAAATTTAGTAATAACGCTTCAACGAGTTAGGTCAATTTGTAAGTTCTTGACTTGCTTGCTCGCTTCATATGATGTGTAACGAGCAGTATGCAGTATTTGCAGGAATCGATTAAGATATTGGGGGACCCTGCCCCAAACATGTTTTCGGGGCAATCTGTAGCCAAACTATACAAACATAAACATTCAGGGCGAGCCAGGACTGGTGATTTCAGGGGTATTGAGGTGCTCATCCAAGCATTCGAAATATTTGTTAGGGTGTATGGCATCTCACACTTTAAGTACACATAAGAAATGGAAAATAAGTCAAGGAAAAAACCATAATTTATCACAAGTCAGATGTACATTACACAACTTTAAAAATCAAAAGATTAACACATATGTTTTATAAAAAAAATTTTCCTTTTAAAGTTACAGATCATTTAATAATTCGCCTAATGTATCAATAAGAACACTTATACAAATTGGGCAAATAGGCTTCAGGAAAATCCTTATGTTTTTCATTTTGGAACTTTTTTCTCCAGGTTTATTGCGTTTAGGAATACAATTTCTTTAAAAAAAATCATTTCAATTAAAAGCCGCTTATGAAAAGAAAGGTTATAAAGTCTTTTCCAATCTTGATGTATTTCTTATTTTTGGCAGTACAAATTCAAACAATGAAAATATTTTTAAACACATTTTAATAATAAAGACTTTGTTATGGAAAGTAATATTTATTCATTCTTCTACCATTTATATAGGATATTTTTTTCATTATATTGGGATCACAAAAGAGTTTTTTGAAAGGTGAAAAATTGGCATTAAATCCTCATATAAATAATAGCCGATGATTGAATAACCTGCGTGCTTCAACAATGAAACTCGCGCCACGGCATGATAATTTGATAATATGTTTTGGTAATGTTTAACATGGAGGGAAAGGCTTTATTTTGACAAGGCTGAACTCGATCCGGTAACTTAACTGTTTTACTGGTAAGGCTGTCACTTCAGGGGAATGAAGAAACGAAAAAATGGTCAACAATGAACGCTACCAACTGGAGTTTTGGGTTCATCCACTGGAGTTGGAGTTAAAATTTCAAGTATCAAAATATCACCAAACAGGCAATGGTGTCGTTCAAATGTAGAAGCAATTTTCACCCGTCATACCCTGACGGGCGACATTTTAGTTTCGTTAATAATAATAATAATAATAATAATAAGGAAGAATTTGAAAAAAAAGTATGGTTTGTATACAAATTATTTTGAGACTTAATGATAATGCAAATCGCTGTTATTTAAACTGCTCATTTGAAATGCGTACTTAAGTCGTCAAAATCTGACTAATGCTAACAAAGTTTAAAATGAACTTTGCAGTGAAGAATTGTTTTAATTTTTACTTTCTTCCATATCTAATATATATAAGAAAATATTGGATTCGTGCAAATTTTCGAATTTTAAATTTTGACGGATTCGAACGTTTTGAGGTGTGCTGAGTCCATTTCGACTATTTTTGGAAAATGTCTGTCTGTCTGTTTGTGTGTGTGTGTGTGTCACGTCTGTGTGTGACCAGTTTTTTGTGACCGCTCTACAGCAAAAACTACCGCATGAAATCGAACGAAATTTGGTACACATATGTGCCCCTATGTGAACATGTGCTAATTGGTTTTTGGCGCGAATTCCACCAAGGGGGGAGCAATGGGACGTTTTTTGAGTTACGCGTGATTGCTATTCCTCAGGAAATAACAGACGGAATCAAACAAAATTTGGTTCATATGTTGCCAGTAACAGGAACAGGTGCTGATTCAATTTTGGTGTCAATAACTCAAACGGGGGTTGAGGTATAGAACGTTTTCTGTCGTCAATTGTGACTGCTGTATCTCAAGAAATAATGAACGGAATGAAAGAAAAATTTATCGGCAAGTAGCCCTTAGTAGGTATAAAAGCTGATTTTATTTTGGTGTCAACAGCTAAAAAGGGGTAGCGCAATCGCCCGTTCTTTTTTTCCATTGTGAGTGCCCTATCTCAAGAAGTAATGCTACGTTCTGGTTGAGAAATTTGGAATATATGTGAATCCATACGTAAACAGGCTTTGGTTCAATTTTGACACCAATCGCTCCAAGGGCTGCGTTCGGAAACGATCCACCGGTTACACCGCGTGGTTAGTCCGGTGTGGTTATGACGTATTTGGAATTTCTCTAGGAATTCCGGTAGAACAGCTGTGTTTCCGAACGCTCGTGGTTAAACCACGGTAGTTCCAGTTCAGCAGCAAACGACACTCTAATCAACGCGTAACTTTCATAGTAGGCAAGTCACGTGCGTTACGATCAAAACATGAAACACGACCGGATTGGCCAACACAGACTTTGTGACGTTTGTGATCTCGCTAACCGCTTCCAGACAGCGGTGCCACAGGTTGCTACCAAGTCGACCGCCAGAAAACAACCGCAGTGTTTCCGAACGCGGTTAAGTGACGTCACCGGTTCCACCGCAAGCGTTTCCGAACGCTTGCGGTTGCACCGAGGCGACCGATCCGCGTTTCCGAATGCACCCTAGGTGTTGGTTTTTTTTTCTTTTTTGCGAATAAAAATAGGTTTTTTTTAATGCTACAATAAGAAAGAAAAATCGTAATAGATTGTCGTCTGCATATTTCTCGTGATTTTAATTGTATGGAAATGATCGGAAATATTATCTCAATGATTTAAAATTTTTAACTGTTGCCATCTTTTGTTTGTTAACAAATAAAATATTTGTAATTAATTCAAGCAAGGCTTTTAAAGTAACTTTCATTTTTTGCTCTTTGCTTTGCTTTTGCAATTCGCAACTCCAACGAACTATAGGGGCACTGAAGTCACTGTCTAATGGCGGACTTAAAAACTAAAACAAACGCACATGGTAACGAAAAAAATGCTAAAAGTGTTGTGATTTTTGTTCGTACGTATGATTTTTTCGCTTTATTCTTTTTAAATTAATTTTCAAAGTCTTGTGGATATTCTGGCCCACGTAGAAAGAAATGAGAATTCAAGAAGCATTACTAAACGTCAAAGATTAATGCAAACTACGTAGTTCGTAGTTCTAAGCAGCTTTTTCCACGATGTTGAATTCGATATTTATCAATTCTTGATAAAACTAAATAATAATTGTGGCCTGACAAGAATAACAATTAATGCTAGAAAATTCAGTATGACATTACAAATTGTTATCGAAAGAAGATGATACTTTTTTGCCTTGCTTGGCTAGCGCTTATTTTTTTTCCATTTGTAGCTGAGTTATTTCTCTCGAATTCCCGAATCGGTTCATTTAAAAAATTTCTGTTTCGATTTCTCTAATTTCTGAGTTACGATTTAATTGTGTCATGTTATGCAAATCATCAACAAAATTCTCACGGATATATGGTGGTAGTTTTTTTTTCAGTTGTTTGACCATTATTTCTTTTTACTTATCGAATTCTGTAATCTTACTACCATTTTATTCCACTCATGATAAAAATTAAAAATGGTTTAACTAAAAACGCGAAATCTCGCCAAGGCTACTTTGCTCGCACTATACCAAAACTACAACCCTAAACAAATTTGGCGAAACCTTTCAGCTGAGAATAAAAGGAATAAAGTAAATTCTTTCTCGGTTATTCATTTTGTTCTACGATAATATATTCAAGAAAATATTTTGCATACTGTCCATTCCAACTAAATGCTGCTGTAAAATATGGTAAGTTTAATTAATTTAAGATTAAAAAAAACCCCATATTCTTACAAATTCATACAAAACAATAAAAATTTTTACCTTGTATAACGTTATCCAAGTTTGTTAATCCAGAATTTTCGCTTTCACCAATTATTAAGGAAATAATGAAAACTAACATTATTTTGAGAAGTTCGAGAATACTACTAAGGGACGAATTAATTTCTGTAGCTGAAAGCAAACTAAGACACATCGATTGCGTTAATAAATACTCAGAACAAACTGCCTGTGTTTATGTCAACAGACACACGTGGAACGCAACGTGGCAATGTTTTAGTTTCATTTGCAGTTTTGTAAATCACCGCAAGGTAGCGTATTCGAGCGCTGGAGTTCCGAATAATTCAGACATTGGATATGGTCGTCAAGTTTTTGCATGTGTAATTATGATTTTGTTGGGAATATTGCTTCCTCGTCAAGCATGGGGAGGGATCAGAAAAAAAAGAAAAAAATAGAAGAAAGTTTCGTGATGGCCACAACATACTAGTTTCTTCTTGAAATCGAAGTTGAACAATTCTGAAATCAAATTATGTTTTTCGCAATCACGAGTTTCGACAGGACACTACTTATTGGTTACTACCCTACTCACTTGTTTCTAGAAATGGCTCCTGTCCCTCCTCTTGGGCAGTTACGTGTGTACAGTTGTGCGTGGATAGGCTTGTGTGCGTGCGTAGGCCTTTGTGTATGTGTGTGAAGGTGCGTGTGTGTATGTGTGTGAGCGTGCCTGTGTGTAGGAGGTGGACGCCACCGACCAGGAGAAGCTGCCACCGTGAGGAGTCGCGCCTGCAGAGGACAGTGGGGTTGAAAAAAGAACCAAACATCAAAGACGGTCAAGTGAGAACAATTAGCAATCGTGATTGCTCAAAAAAAAAAAAAAAAAATTAATTTGAATTCTGAAATTTTGAATTCAAATTATGTTTTTCGCAATCACGAACTGAGACAGGACCCTACTCATTGGAGTTATTGTTTCTAGAAACAGCTCCCCCCCCCCCCTTCAAGCCTGCCTCTCCTCCTGGGCGGTTACGTGTGCATAGTTGTGTGTGTAAGAGTGTAGGCTTGTGTGTGTGCGCAGACCTGTGTGTATGCACGTAGGCGTGTGTGTATGTGTGTGAGTGTGTGAGCGTGTGTGTGTGTAGGACATGGACGCCTCCGACCAGGAGAAGCGGATAGCTCAGGACCGGAGCAGCCGCGCAGCGCCGCCTGCAGAGGACGGTGGACGGTGGTGCTGCAGAGGCTTCTGGTCCAAGCTGAAAAAGGCACGAAACATCAAAAACGGTCAAATGAGAACAATAAGCAATCGTGATTGCTCAAAAAAAAAAAAAAAAAACACAAGAGTACTTGCCACAATATATATTAAAATTATACAGCAATATGACTTTGATTGAATAAATAACTTTTCGCCATTAATTGATCATTTAACAGTTTCTTTTAAGGAAAAGAAAAAAATGTTTTGCTGAACAATATACAAGTTAATTCTAATTTCTGAAACAAACAAGATGGCCGTCGTGTCCCCAAGAATAAAAAAATGAAAGAAAATAGAAGTAAACCCCTGACTGCTTTCCGACTGATAAGTAACTTCGATTGCAAAAGTCACGCGAACATCTACTTAGGGCTCAAAGAGAGGACCCAGTTCCAAGTCGGATCCTTGTTCGCCGCAAAGAAAATCGCATTAGGCATAGAAATTATGGAGCCATTTTTTTTTTTGGACGGTGAGCTGCTGCTAAATTTACAAGCACCGGAAAAATCCGTTGCCTTGGTGACAAGATTTCTAATTAACGAGAGAGAGAGAAAGGGAGATAGAGCTGAACTTATCTGGATGTTTCTCTTCTTTTGTTTTCTTCCGATTTTAATTTGCTCCGCTCAAGCGGCACTTGTTTCACATGCAGGAGTGAAAATTTGTTTAATTTACTGTGGAAGGAATTTAGAGAGAAAAATGTGAATGGAGTAAAGAAAACAAGAAAATCTATTTCCTTGGGTTCTTGTGGAAGGTCTGGTAATGTTTGTCCATGCTTGAGTTGCAGATTTTTTTTCTTAACCTATTATTGAAAACTAGTGGTACCCGTACGGCTTTGCCCGTAATAGAAAAATTAAAAGGTCTTTTGGTTCGCCTGTATATTTACAAATAATGTATGGTGAATTTTCTCGCCAATTGGCTTGTGCCCGTGTTACGGTTCCGCGTTATGATAATTTCGCAATTTACTCGTCCATCTTATGATATTTTTGTTCTTAAAATTGGAATTAAAAAAAACTACATCGAATTTTCGAAAAATCGCTTCGAGGTGCACAACCCCATACTGCGAACTAACTTTGCAAAATTTCATGAAAATCGGCCGAACGGTCTAGGCGCTATGCGCGTCACAGACATCCAGACATCCTCCGGACAAACTTTCAGCTTTATTATTAGTAAAGAAGATACAACAGAACTCCAGATAATATGTAGGGTCAGCAGGAATAAAAGGAAACAGAATTTCAATGTTTCATTTTTATATGCTTTCCATTCGTTTGGATGTAAACATATTTGAAATTTTGCTCATTATTTCCAAGACTACACTTCATAATTCATACATACAAGCAATTTTAAATCGACCGAGAGCTGTAGCTTTCCGAGCTTGAAACGACACGTTTCGGGGATAACATAACAATGATGACCGAATACACAGAGGTAAAGTTTATAGAGTAGTACAATACAGTAGGGGTATACATTATGATTCGGTTAACAAACCAAACATAATCAAACTGCTTGTTGTAGCCGTGATTTTGTAATAACTGTGGTCGTATTAAGAGAATTTAACTAAACTTGAACTCGGTTAATACGAAATAGAAAAAATGTACGAACTTGTTCGTATTAGTTGTTATTCGTAACAACCTTGAATGAGTGATACTGTGAAAAAATGAAGAAATGCTTTTAAAAATATTACTACTAATACACACATTGTAATCTAACTAGTCGTACATTCAGAAAAAAAGCACTTATTTCTTATAAACGATTTCTTTTTTTTTTTTTTTTGTGAAATATTCAAAATGGAAGATACAATCGGCAATCGCTGAATAGATTGTTATCCACAATGAAGATGAATTCTTATCTCCGTGTAAATTGAAATGTCCACAGGTAAACAATTGGACGGGCTTTATATTCTATGCAAAATATTTATTTTTTTTTCTTCTCGATATACAACGGGATTTCTACTACCTAAGAAAATGATGTATAGTTTCTTAAAAAGAAAATTACAGTATTTAATCACGAACATTTAAAAAAACAGAAATCAGAAATTTTTGTTCGTATTAGCCGAGACTTTCAATTTAATTTACGCGTTATACGTGACATTTTTAATTTAATTAGATAGCAAACTAAACTTAATGAACAAAATGTTCGTTTTAGCGGTGATTTCGTATCAAACGTGATCGTATTAGACGAGTTCAACTGTATATATTGAAGTTAACAGTGAGCTACGCACTTGAAAGGTTTTACAACAAGCGTTGAATGATACAAGGGGAAAACAACGTCAGTCAAAAAAGTTAATTTTGAGAGGAACGTTTTTGAATGTTTTCTAATTCGTGAAGGTCTCACCTAGTACCGCCTATTTTTAAACAAATATTTCAGCTTCCTGCGAGGTTTTTGTAAGAGATAATGGAATAAGTTCAACAACCACTAGATGGCATAATTATTCTGTTTCCTTAAAAAAACTGACTGACGGAGTTTTTCCCCCTGTAACCTTCAGTTGTATGTATTTGTTTCCATTTTAAATTTCATTTCTGAAACTCACTAATTAAACTCTGCTATATTTGAATGATGAACCGAGATTTTATTCAACATACCAGCTCTCTGAAATATTTTTAAGTCGACTAATGTTTCGCACATTTATTGTTGGAAGTAAGAATAACTCTTTTTTTGACTAACTCTCTTTGACTTTCTAATAATTTCATGCGTAATCTTTACTAATAATAAAGCTGAAAGTCTCTCTGTCTGGATGTCTGGATGTCTATGACGCGCATAGCGCCAAGACCGTTTGGCCGATTTTCATGAAATTTGGCACAAAGTTAGTTTGTAGCATGGGGGTGTGCACCTCGAAGCCATTTTTCGAAAATTCGATTTTGTTCTTTTTCTATTTCAATTTTAAGAACATTTTCCAGAGCAAAATTATCATAAAATGGACGAGTTAATTACGAAATTATCATGACGTGGAATGGGAGAGCGAATGGACGTAGTCAATTGACGAGAAATTCATCATCCATTATTTGTAAATATACAGGCGAACCAAATGACCTTTTAATTTTCTACTACGGGCAAAGCCGTGAGGGTACCACTAGTTTCTAATAAAACAAACTTGTTCCACAAAAATTTAAATTAGTTTTTGGAGCCATCGTCAACACATACACTCAAATAATGACTTTTAGTTGAAACTGTTTACGATCAGCGTAATTATCGCCATTTCTCTCCCATCAAGTCCTCCGAATATTCTCCGTTTCCTGAAAATAAATAAAAAAACGAATTACCATCGAAAAGACGCGCTGTCTGCCTCCAACTATTTCCGTATTGTTACTAGCCGCAACAAACTGTGAATTTGGCAATAGTCCAATATCTCTGTGCTTAGTGGAGAGTAATAGCAAACGCCCTAATTGAAACTGGAATTTGATTTCAATGTCGCCCAAGTTTTTATCAAAAGCAGTTTTTTTATTTTTTCATTTAATTTCTCGGATGATGTTTGTAAGAAGGTTATAACCTGCCATTAACATTAATAGAACTAGTAGTTTTAATTATAAACAAATTTGTTGAAAAGAAGGAAAGAAAGAAGAAAACCCGATTTTAAACCAAAGCCGCTCGCAGAAGGTATATAAATATCATACAGGGGTGCCCACGGGGGGGGGGGATTATGCCGCAAGTTGCACCATCAAAATTGGGGGGAGGGAATTTTTTTTAATTTTTTTACTTTATTTATTTAAATTTATTACTGATTTATTATTAAGGAAAATTATTTACTTTATTTTGTTTCATTTATATATTTAGTGTGTGTGTGTGTGTGTGAATGTCATTAGCGTAGCACAGAAATTTTCCAATAAAATAAGAATAACAATTAAAAATAAATAAATGAATAAATACAGTTGACTCTCTGTTTAACGATGCTCTATTTAACGACGTCTTTTCACCGTTCCAGATGATCCACTGTAGTGTTAAAAGTATTCTATTTAAGGACGGTTTCTACTTAAGGACGATTTTTTGTGGTCCCTTGAACGTCGTTAAACAGAGAGCCAATTGTATTTTTTTTATAACTCAACTTTAGATATTTAAAAGATATGTTTGACCCTGGCCCCACTTAATTGTTATAGTCCGTGACAGTTACTGAAACTCATGGCAAAAAAGAGGGCGCTACAGGGAACCTCTGTTTCCATTACGTTGCCATTGATTGGTGGATCCAGGGGTTCCTATAAGCGCCTCCTGCGGTCAAAATGGGAGTTGTCTAATCAAAAATATACAAACTTCTAAAGTTGACATTGATTAATGGATGCATGAGCGGATCATAGATGCATCAGTTTAATAAAAAAAAGTCAGAAATTGTCAAGGCCCGTTAAGCGTCAGCGCCATCTAGTGGGGCCATGGTTTGACATAATTTGCAGTCTTAGGTAATTAAGAGAATCAGGACCAGTTGCTAGAAATTCCATGTTGATATACGGGAAGGTAGTCTCGTTTATTTTTAGACGAAACTTCTGCTTTTGAAAATGTATTTTTTTTTTTAATCCACTAACTATTTAACACAATAAAATACTAAAAATATCTTTGTCGGGAAAACTAAATGAAAATATTCTAATCTTAAATCGTACAAATTATGGAGAATGCAGAGAAAAACTTTGCCAATTTGCAGCAAATTTGTGCGATTTAACGTTCTTTTTTCAAAATGTTTTTTAAAAACTTTTCTTTTATTCAGTACGATATTCAGATGACTTGGAATTTTTTTTCAAAGTTGTAAATAGTAATTGCTTTGAGCCATTGAAAAAATTTATTTCAGCTTAAGCAAGTAAAAAGTGATTTAAACTTCATCACACTTAATAATACATGAATTTGTAAAGACAACTGATTGACTGATGTTCAATGACCAATTTTATATTTTTAAATGATTAATTTTCTTTCACAGAATATGTTTTAATAATCTGTAAAAAAAAAATGAACTGTTGTTGCTGTTTTTTTTTGTTCCAAAGGTAGTATATATTGAAGAGATAATAAGAATAATGTAGAGGTAAATAGTCTTCAAATTCTCTCGAAAGTCTTGATTATCGCCTCCCCTAAAGATGGTACGTTAGAAGTGTTCAGCGTCTCTCTCAAAATTTCTCTAATTGGATGCCTCTAATGAACTGATATGTTAAAATTTTTAACTTGAAGAACTAGTAAAAAATGTTCACGATGTAACATAAATATAAGATATCTTTAAAGATATGCTCTTAGTAAAATACATTTCAACAAAAGCCACCAGTAACTTACAGAGTAAGAAGATAGTTAAATTAAGATAAGAGCAAATTAAAGTTCTTCTAAGTTTTAAATATTAGCATTAATTTTTATTTTATTTACTCCACTCTTGCTCAAAAAAAAAATATCCAAAAAAAAAAAAAAAAAAAGTCTTCTTAAGGGTCGTCCGAAATCACGCTAAAAGTTTCAGCAAACTAATTTAGGAGTTTCACGTCACAACTTTATATCGACTTAGCGGTAATTAGACTCTGATTACCATGGTAATAATGATAACTACACTAGCAAAGTTTTTGTAAACGGAACCGTAAGTGTTACGCTCCGCTTTTCTTTTTTTTTTCCTGAGATTAGTCGTAAATTAGAATTATTTCCAATAATAGACTGTTGGCCTAACCATATGAAGCTCTTTTTTTTCCGTGGATCATATTTTATTTATTTAACCTCTGTTAATGTATACGATTACTGCTATAGACATTTTACTTGCAGTATGTGAGTGTCTAGAAATATACTTAGAGATAAATTATTTTAGTTACTTCTTGAATTTTTTAAAAATTTGCATATCAGTTTACACTAAAGTTTTTATGAAGAATTTGTCTATTACAGCATTTAATAATTTTTAAGGATAGCATTAGGATAGGACTATAATGAAAGCTTAATTGAAAAAAGTTGCCATTTAATGCTCTAATCAGTACTCCATCAATGGGATTGTTTCCATCAGTCAAAAGTACTACTTTTAGCAACTGAAGTTGATAGAATGAACAAAAAAAAAAAAAAAAAAAAAAAAAAAAAACGTGGAGCGAGGAAGAACTTTTTTTTTTTCAAAACGTTTAACTTTTAATTATTTTTTCAAATGTCCGATTTTTCAAATAAGGCGTGGTCTTTATGACGTCACAAGTGATGAACTTTGGTGCGATGCTCCACTGGCGCCCTGAATGCTTACGCTTGCTGTCTCCCGCGTTTCCTGATTACGATAATTTAGAAGCGAATTGAATACTGCACTCTACGCTTGGTATCAACCATATCGTTGCCAGTACTTGGAAGTAGAAAAGCAAATTAAATATTGCGCTCTGAGCTAATGGAATCGGTGAATGACATTTTATCGCTTGTGATGTCATGTGCAGAAGCGTAAAAAAGAAAATTAAATCTGTGCACCGATTAAAATGGTTTTTTTTAAACAATACACTATGTCAAATTACTTTAAAAATGGTCAAATGCTATGTTTTTAAGCATGCTTTTTTTAGAAAAAAATACTCTTAAAATTTTGGAAGCGACTCCATTGAAAACTGATAAGTCATATCCGTCTATCCAGATGATGTACATCAGCTGGTATAATCGTGAGCATATTTTCCCCCCACATAATTTAAAAACGTACCATTATTTAGTTCCTCAATATCCACTTACATTAGTGAGTGCAAAAAAAATTATCATCATGATCAATTTTTATTGCTTCTTCGAAATTGCTGTTCAATATCGTATTATTATGCTTGATTTAATATTATGTTTTTTTTTCAGTCCTTGACAATAACACAGTGCAAACACCCCGATGAAAGGTCATTATGACCCTCCAAAAATCTTCTTATTCAGCAAATTTTGTCTGGCGGTTCGGCAAATTTTTTTACAAAATAGCCATGTTGCAAATTTTACTTCCTTTTACAAAAAGGGAAGTATTGTAATCGCGAAAAAATTTTCACTCAAAAATCGGCCTTAAATTTCTATTTTGCTCACCCCCGAATGAATGTTGAGTTTTTTTTCCGACTCGACCAAACGTGGATATATGCCTAGGAACGTATAGTCCCCCGAAATATCCATTTTGACGATCCCCGAGTTAATTACAAGTTTTCTCGTAACGTCTGTATGTACGTATGTATGTGCGTATGTGTGTATGTATCTCACATAACTCAAAAACGGTACGTCCTAGAAAGTTGAAACCTGGTACGTAGACTTCTAGTGGGGTCTAGTTGCGCACCTTCCCTTTTGGTTGCATTCGGATGTTCCTAAAGGGGTCTTTTGCCCCTTTTTGGGGGGAAATCATTGTTAATTTCGATGTAAACTCAAGTGGTGTTATAATTTGGCGAACATTAGGCGATATATCGACAGGTTGGTCGCCAATTTGGCGATTTTTTTTTCTTTTTTTAAAAATTTGGTTTCGATTTGGCCACTGTTGGTGATATTTAGAGAGTAAACTATTGAATCACAATAAAATTGCTAATAATGGGAAAATGACATTAAATTGGAGTAAAAGGAAGTCATGTAATGCACATATCAGCTCGTTAATATCTGAATATCCCTCTTCACTAGATGTACTTACGTGTGCCTACACGTATTTTATCATTCGGCAAAATTTGGAGTTCCAGCCGGCAAATGGAGAGTTTTTGCCCTCCCAAGAATTTCATTTCGGAGCGTCTTGACTAAAGGGAATAACAATGCGTATCCTCTTGTATTTTACCCAGCGGGTCAGGGATGCCTATAACATGAGACCTATTGCCACACTTTGGCTATCTTCCTCGACCTATCGAAAGCTTTTGAAAAGGTCTGGAAAAACAAACGACTTGTTAAATGCTTCACTGATTTTGATATCAAGGGTCATGCCCTCACTTGGATTTCTTGAATAATGGAAAGCAGTAACCCTTCTCCGTTCATCCCTTCATCCGTTCTCCCATCATCAATCTTAAGAGTCTCCGAGGTTCGTTCCATGTTTATTGATAAAATAAAATCAACTTGAAGGATTCCACCTGAGCCCAAACTGCCTTAGCTAGAATAAGGTCTGGTCATATTAGATGTCTGGTCTTCGACGGTTCCAACAAGGTTTTTTCTACTTGCCCATGCTCGGCTATTGCCTCTCCCTCTCCTATTATTTACTGTATCGGTGTTTCTGTGGGGCAACTGTCGGATGAGAGAGCGATTATCTTTGATCTTTTAGTGCGACATGAACTCTTGGACTTGGTCTAGGGGTCTAGACCAAGGGGATCAGCAACAACAACATCCTCTTTCATATGAATAGGGGAGGGCGGCGGCCCAAAGAGGGTAGGCAGTTGTATTCCTCCGCATGGTGGGGAAGCGACGATGCATATGTATGTCGCGTTTACCCGTATACCCTCGAGTTTCAATCAGTCTCAGCGAAGCAGCGGTGATGAGCCACGACGTAACCAGACTTAACATACAAAAAATGATACATTTCATTAAAAAAAAAAAAACTGAAGGCATGTAACTTGTGAATGGTCGAAGATCAGTATATATATATATATATATATATATATATATATATATATATATATATATATATATATATATATATATATATATTATCGTCAATAATATTCTATTATTCTGACACCATCCCCTATAAACTACGATGGTCATTCCGTATTTTTTTAAATTATTGCCTTAAGGCTATAATTATTGAAATAAAAACGTAATTTCGGGCGAAGTGAGTAGGGCAAAGCGAGTATTCCCGCTTTCTATATGTTTTGTTGGCAATTGTATAGAGATAGATTTTTCAATTTAAATAGGATAAGTATAACTTTAAAAAGTTATTTTTGTGATGGCAATTAGCTATTCTATTGATTTAATTAGTTATTTCTTTATTCTTTAAAAAACAAATAGACTTAGATTTTTAATTAAAACTCGGTAAGTATTACTTCATTTATCCTTTTTTTTATAATGGCAGTTAGCTAGTCGATTAATCATTTATTACTTCCTATTTGATTGACAAATGTACCAAATCGCAATTAGTTAAGCTTTCTCGCTTTACCCAAACTGATTACCAGCTTTAGGCTCCTTGGTAGGGCAAAGCGGGTTTTTCGAGTGTTTGTAATGTTTGATAATAAATAAATATTGGGTTCGAAATATTGCAAGAATCAATTTTTAATTTGA
Source organism: Uloborus diversus (assembly GCF_026930045.1). NCBI lineage: Eukaryota > Metazoa > Arthropoda > Arachnida > Araneae > Uloboridae > Uloborus > Uloborus diversus. Next base: position 16,666,764 of record NC_072735.1, read on the forward strand.
AGTTCAAGATCCCTGCTAGGAAATAAAATCAGAATTGTTACGATAAAAAGCCAAAAACTAGAATTTTCGATCGTTCTTCGTTAACCTACCCGCTTTGGTCCACCCTCCCCTTCCCTAGCAAATGAAAAAGAGCATTATAGAACAGATAGGCGGTTTTCGCTCTTTTTGGAGTCGATGTCACATGGAATATCATGAACAACTCAAAAGGACTCCCATGATATAGTGCCTTGAGAGTTGATCGCTTGTTGTTGTTGTACAGTGTGTTTTATGATTTTCAAGAGTTTCTGCTAGCAAAATTTTCAAACAGATGATTATTCTTGTACGCATATGACTTGAATTAGCTTGTGCCCATGTTACGGTTCCACGTTATAATAATTTCGTAACTTACTCGTTCATCTTATGATAATTTTGTTCTTAAAATTGGAATAGAAAAAGAACCACATCGAATTTTCGAAAAATCGCTTCGAGGTGCACATCCCCATGCTACGAACTAACTTCGTGCCAAATTTCATGAAAATTGGCCGAACGGTCTAGGCGCTATGCGCGTCACAGAGATCCAGACATCCTACAGACATCCAGAAAGAGAGACTTTCAGCTTTATTATTAGTAAAGAACTAAGCATTGCGTTATCACCGACGTAACTCTGCTTTTTCAAGAGTCTCGAAGTAGTTTTCTCAGATACGTCTAAGTTAGTAAATTTTGCCCTGCTCATGCATTATTATCTCTTCTTCCAGGTGATCCGCTATTTTTGATGTGGGGAGAAGAGGTAATTTCGTATGAGTAGGGCAATATTACTGACTTAGACGCATCTGAGGCAACTACATCGAGACTCTTGATAGAGAGTTACGTCGGTGATGACGCAATGCTTAGTGATATGGAATACTAAGCATTGCGTAATACACTACCCCCAAGACAATAATAAATATCAATGGTCAAATAGAGAGGCATTAAACTTCCATCTAGATCTTTCATAACAAACATCAAAAATAGCGGATCATCTAGGAGAAGAGGACAAGCAGAAAAAAAACTGAAGGTCTAAAATAATAAAAGAAAAAAGTTCAAAGTTTTTCAATGGTTTAAATGAGCTATTCCGCTCGTTATTTCCTGAGATATAGCAGGCACGCATAACGGAGAAAATGTTCGATTGCTCCAACGCCTAATAGAAGGAAATGGCGCCAAAAATTGATGGGCACGAATTCATATGGGAGCACATATGTGTGCCTAACTTCGTTTGATTTCATGTAGTCGTTTTAACCCCTTCAGTCTGAATTATGAAATGTTGGACCAAAAATGTTGATATTTGGTACACAGTGTACTATGGTAAAGGGTATCTTTTAGACAAAATTTTGAGTTTGTAGGAGAAAAATTAAAAGATTATGGCACCTCCAATATTCCGGACTTATATTTTTGAAATCCATATTTCATATACAAAAATGATAAAATACCGAACAAACTTCATTATAAAATGTTCTACAAACAATTATAAAACATAATATAAGCGTTTGAAACAATTAATTAAAGGTTATATATTTTTTAAAAAAACCGGGAAAAAAACCTTGTTTTACAGATGAAAATCCCTGGTTGGAAAAATGAGCCACTCTCTATCTCTCAATCCTTATATGTCAGTGTTGTCAATCCCGAAACGAAAAATTATTTTACAGATTATAGTAAGTAGAATGTAAAGAGTCAACTACAAAGAAAATCAACTAATTAAATCAATTATTAAATGATAAGCAGCTGTTTACAGTGTATGTCCGGTATACCGGACACCAGGTCTGAAGGGGCTAATTGCTAAAGCGTTAAAAACGGTCACACACACGCACATACACACGCAGACAAACATTTTCTAAAAATGATTAAAAAAAATGACTCAACACACTTCAAAACGTACAATTTCATCAAAATTCAAAAATTTTCAACGAATCAAATATTTTTATTAGATATTGAAGAAAGTAAAAATTGGGATTTTTTTTATTTTCAATGCAAAACTTGTAAAATCAAATTCAATAAATTCATAAACAATTTCCAAAATTTCATATTTAGTTCAAAAAACAGGAGTCGTCACATTCGACGGACTGGTAACTCGTTGTTTTCTGTTTTCATTTGGATCACTCATCTTAGTTGTTTTTGAGTAATAGCTCATTACAGTTAGTTTAGGTATGTAAGCCGTGTTATTCCGGGACTTCTATCCAAAAAACAGTTAAAGCTTTTACAGAATCATAAATGGTATTAATTGATGCCTTGCTCCCATCTATTTGCTTTCAGATGGACGTAATTCCCTGTAAAAAAAGTTTTGCTGAAAAGAAAATAAATAAATAGTACGAATCAGATACGTGAAACAGTTTTATTACCAAAAAATACAACTGATTTCGTTGTAATTCAAGAAGTTTTAAAAATTACATTACTTTTGAAACCGTCAATGTTGGAGCTTCAAGACGGAAGTTTCGAATAGTATCCCGCAGAATCTTTTTGATTTCACTTTTTCAGACAGTATTCTGTTTGAATCCGAAGAGTATTGCATACCAGAGAATTAACTTGTTTTTTGATTTATTAAAGTATCAAAAATGATTTTAAAATGATCGGGCAGAAGGATACGACAGATACACAGTTCAAATAAAGAATTGTTGAAAGAAGGACTAAGTTCACTACCCAACACTATTACGTTGACCGAAGAAGTTAATTAGATAATCCCACACATCTAAACTGTCCATATTTGCTGTTCTTTATCTGCACCACAGGCAGCGACCCCTGTTTTAAAAATGTAACCTCAAAATTTTATGTTCAACACATTTCCTTACAAACAAATTGGAGCACTATAAAAATAAATATTACTTCTCACCTGATAAACAACAAATTCAAATTTTGATCTGAACTTATTTTTTGAACCAAGTGTTTATGTTTGGGTTTTAACTAATCACATTTTATTTATTTTATTTCAATAAGCTATGATATCTCCCCACCCTCTACCACAGAACTGCAATTTGAGAGAAAGAGGGAGTACTCCAACCCCCCGAGTTTATATATATTTTTTTTATTTCTTTTCAAAGCGGAAAAAATCATAAATATCATAGCTTATTCCTTACTCCAAAATCTTTTTCTGCAGCATTTGCTGCGCAGCTGTTTTTATTTTCTTTATTATTTTATTTTTACTTCTTTTTTTCAAAAGAAGAATGACTGCAAGTGTTATAAAGTATAGATAAAACAAAACAGCTTTACATTAAGCACATGTTTTGGTTAACTGCACATCCCCTCCACCCCCCCCCCCCTTCTCCAGAAGAAAAGCAGCAGCAGCGTAGGTTTTTCTTTCTTTTTGAGAGAAAATTTCTTAGGGTCTACGGAGTTTATTTTATGATAAAATATAGGCATATGATCATGAAAAGATTCATTTTTAGGTTGAATTTTATTTTTCTGCACAAAAGTCAAGGAATTTTAGGACAAAACTCAAAATTTTTGGAATTTTAGGACAACATTTGAAATTTTAGGAATTTTGGGATTTTTAGGACAATTTCTACCTTTTCATTGGCTCTATGCAAAGAGGATTATTGAATTAGAATAAAAATTCGAAATAAAATTTAGAATTAGAGACGTTTAGTCTATGCAACTTGCGCTGTGAGAAAGCAAATTTTAATCAGAAGGTAGAACTTTTAAGAAGAGGAAAATTTGAAACAGGTAGCACAAAATGAACTGTACAAAATACGGGAAAATAATAATCAATTAATAAATTGTATAGGGTCTGGTGTGGTAAAGTGGTCATAAAATCGTAGGTTTTCAACTTAGGTGGATAATAAATACAATAAATTCTTTAAACACTTCAACTTTTTGTGTTGTTATTTTACATTGCATTATTAAAGAACACGAAACATTGAATTTCAAGGAAACAAATATTGATTTATGTAGTTTTATAACACTTTCATTTCCCTATGTATTTATAATTGCTTTACCCCATGGGGTGGGGGAAAGTGGTCATAGCATGGGGTAAAGAGATCATAGTTGAAAAAAGATACAAAACCGTTAAATAACCCTAATATTTGTATATTTTGGATATATTTATAGTTACAAGTATATGCGGGTATACACGAGTACATAAGGGTTTGGGGTCAAAATGTCGCCACCGAAATGTCGCGGGACAAAATGTCGCGACCGAAATGTCGCCGGTCCAAAATGTCGCTTGTCCAAAATGTCGCCAGGCCAAAATGTCGCCGATCCAAAATGTCGCCGGCCCAAAATGTCGCCGGGCCGAAATGTCGCCGGGCCAAAATGTCGCCGGGCCAAAATGTCGCCGGGCCGAAATGTCGCCGGTCCAAAATATCGCCGGGCCAAAATGTCGCCGGGCCAAAATGTCGCCGGGCCAAAATGTCGCCTGTCCAAAATGTCGCCGGGCCAAAATGTCGCGTGTCCAAAATGTCGCCTGTCCAAAATGTCGTAGAACCAAAATTCGCTCATTCAGTTGGTAAGAAAAATGCAAATGTACAAAAATGCTGTTTAACACCAAATTTGCAGAATAAATGATTACTGCCTTTAATGAATGTCTTCGTTAAAAATGGGACTGAACTAACTGAGTTTCTTGATGAATTCTAAAATGATTATTCCGTTTTGATTCGCAACTCTCGGCTGTTTTTCAGCAAACAAATAGAATACAAGCGTTACGTTATCTTATTTCTTGTGACTCGCTATCTACCAACTGTAAAACGTTCTGACGGCGTTCAGTTTTGACGTTCGATAAATTATTTTAAACTTTTCTTCAAGAATAGTGTGCGTTTGTATGTGACCGATTTTTTGGGGCCATTCTACGTTAAAACCTGTAGTAAGAATTCGAACGATACCCGCAAGTACCCATATATCATTTAGGGCTGCGTGGTTTTTTTGCGTCAATTCGTTCAAGATAGTGGAGTAACTGAACGTTTTCATCGATACGCGTGACTGTCATTGCTCAAAAAATGATGAACGGAATCAAATAAAATGTTAGGAAGCAGCAGGGGGACATATTTTGGTGCCAATAACACCAGATGGTGGAGCAATCGAATGTTTTTTTTTCCTTTCTTTTTTATTATCTGTGACTGATATATCTCAAAAAGTAATACAGTAGACCCTCGTTTTCAGCAGGTTTATTTTACGCGCTTTCGATTATACGCGGTTGAAGATTTGACTCCTTTATTTTATTCACGCAGATGAGTTTCGGTTTTACGCTGATGCAGCAATGCAAACAGGTAACATTTTCCTCTCTTTCAAAACCCAAGCTCCTATAGATTGCAGATTACTCGTAACTAACTGCATTTTGGTTGCTAATAATCAGGGCCGGCAAATGGGGTTGTCAAGAGGGGGCAGTTGCACCCCCAAAATTTTCACTGAGAATAAGAAAAATGGGTAAATTCAATTTAGATAAACTAAAAAATCATTTGCCTGCATTTTCAGAACAGAAAAAACTGATGGAGAATAATGGTTTGACTTAACTAAAGAAGTAATCTCTTGGATTATCATATGGATTAAATATTTCAAAATTGTGTAATCTATGTTATGATGGTGCATCTTGTATGAGATGCCCGTACAGTGTTGAGACTACGCAATTTTTACACGCAAGCTCCATGCATTTTACATAAATTTAATGTTCATATTATAACTTAATGTTTAGCTAGTAAGTGCTCATTAATTCCCTGTACTAGAAACACATTTTAGCAACTCGATATATTATATGCTTTCATAGAAACTTTTTGTAAAAATATGCTATTTTTGAAAAATTTCTCACATCAAAAGATACTTTGATATCAACAAATATATCTTGAGGCTCTTTACTTGACTATCTCTGAGTAATACAAATGGTATTCAAGAGTTAAACCTATAAAGGCTCCTGGAAGAATTACTGGAAAGCGACTTTCTCTAATGATAGAAAATCTAATGTTATTTTAATATGTATGACTGTTTGAATTTTTGTTTATTTTATTTCCCGTGGAGCGTGTTTTGAATAATGCTACACTCTATCATAAAAATTTCAATCTCAATTATTGATTGACAATTGAAACTCTTAGTAATTTTCGCACTAACGCATACATGAACCAAGTGTGGAACTTTGTGAAAGAACTTTCTATAACAGTTTTTGCTGTATGCCAATGTAGAAGAGGTGACAAAACCCACGTGAAGTTGTAATCAAAATATTAAATTAATACTTTGAATAAAATAATCAATTCAGTTTCTCCAGAAATTGAGGCAGGATTTGATGAGATACATTTCTTTCTGGTATTAAGTTCAATATTATGTAGGTTGGTTATAGAAATCAAAAAAGAAAATATTACACTAATACACTAGCGCAGCCAGAAATTCTTTCTGGAGGGGGATTTTTGATCAAAAATACCTTCTGGGGGGAATTTTTTGGTGAAAATTACCTTTTGAAGGGGATTTTTTTGATCAAAACACTTTCATATGCATAAACTACTGCATCAGAATTTGCGTTTATATTAAAACCAATCGCGCTGGGAAGTGTTTTCATCTCCCCCCCCCTCGCTGCGCCACTGCACTTATAGGAAACATTTATAGAATCAGGGAAGAGAAATTGTTTTGTGAAGTACGACTGTACTTATAATGACGCAAAATAAATACTAGCCCAATATAAAAAGCTTTATTGGCTATTTTAAAGAGAGAAAAATGAAGGAAGTGTGTTTTTTAACATAAGTTTCTTGCTTTTATAGTTTTTTGTCTGTTTCAATCTGATTAGCTATTTTAAAGATGACTTTTGTGTCTCAGGAGGTTAGAAAATTACTTTCGAAGCGCAATGTGGCGAGCAAGACCTTCATCTTTAGCTATACTGGAAATAAAGCAAAACAAATGGATATTGATTAAATATAGTTACAAAATTTTCCGTTCTTCCCGACCCCAAAAATAGCAGACTAAAACTTTACAAAAAAATAAAAACTAGTACTGTTATATTTTGTGAGGTAACTTGTTAAAAAATAAATTTTAAGCTTTGGTCGCAAAAATTTTAATTGTTCTTAGCAAACCGAAATATTCTTAGCATTAAAACCATTTTATTATTCCTTCCTGTTAACCAATATTTATTTTATACCGTACTGAGGAAATTCTTTTTCAAGAAACTGGACCCCCCAAACGAAATGCTTAAATGCCGCCCCTGCTAATAATCGAACTTGGGACCTTGGAGACATTTTATGCGATTGGTTCCAGAGCTTTTTCCATTAGAAGTAAAGTGATTAAACTCACACAGTTCAGAACTCACTGGAAGAAGAGTTTTTAGGAGTGACAAAGGAGGTCAAAACCAACGAGGATACCGACTCCGGTGACACACAACCAAAAACGCTCACATTGAAAATTTTGAACCATTCGTAGACAATAGAAATAATCTTTTTTTCTGATTTGTTAGTAAAGGAAGATTTTATCAAGGAAATGACGCAAGTGGTCATGGATGCGTTAATGCTCAGCAAAGAATTAGAGGAAAAATTCTTAATGACTACCAAAAGACTATCATAGCCAGCTCTTCTTCATAAACAGAACACGAAATTAGTTTGTTTTCTTTATGCATATTATGCATAAAAATCGATATAAGTACACATTAAACTTTTCATACAATTAGTCATCACTAGAATGAAGTATTTTTTTATCTACGGAACCTAATCCCTATTTTGAACCCATTCCCTATTTTTGATATTAGGTCTCAATTTACGCGGTTTCGATTTACGCAGCAATTCCGTGGAACATAACACCCGCGTAAAACGAATGTCTACTGTACAAGGGTTAAGACAAAATTTGGTCTACAGTTATATCTTAAAGGGCGAGTTGCTCATTTATTTTTGGCTTCAGTCATCCCAAAAGGATGGATCACCGAATATTTTTTATCGTTTTATGTGACTACTATATCTCAAGAAGTAATGCGAGGATTCATACAAAAATGTAGTATGCAAGTGAAATTAAACGAAAACAAGCCTTATTTTCGTTCTAAGTTGAGTTTCGTAATCGTTTACGTGAGTCAGTGTAATTAAATAAACAATGAAAAATATACTGAATTTAAATATGAGAGGTTGAGCAAGATATCAATAAAATCTAAATTAGCCGTGTATTCCTCTCATTTTTGTAGCACTTTAACTAGCGTGGGTGTTAAATAAAAACTGAGTTTGCATTCTTATACAATTTGCAAAGCAAAAATTCAATAATTAAAACAGCAATTTTTTCTGAGAGGGAAAAACTTATTTGTTTATTATTATTATTATCAGTATTCTTTTCTTTCTGAATTACCAAGCTATATTGAGTTAGAACTATTACTTTTTGAAACTCATTTTAAAAATAAGTCTAGGTCAAAATTGATCTGAATAATCTCGTTGATATCAGTTATTTCACCCTACATTATGAATTTTTTTCTTTTCTACTTAAAATTGGAAAATGTGATTCAGCTGACAAGCGCTACTTCGCAAGCATGAAAGTATCCTCTTGAAAACCTCTAATAAAATAGCTGTTCTGAAATTGTCCCCCTTGATGTTCTATCGAATATGTAAATTTCATGAATGTTGAGAATTGAAAATATTTGTCATCGCGTAGAGTCGTTTTTCAAAAATCTGGATGAAAGACACCTGTTTTAGCAGTTACGGGTTTCATTGATTTCAAAAGATTTGACGGTGAACATTTCGACGTAATTTCAGAATTTTACTCATAAGACAGAGTTTCCACGGCAATAATCTGTCATCTCTGTTAAACATTTGTTTTGCTGTCCCAAAATCCCGGTCGCAAAGGACACACAAATGTCCTCTCAGAGGAAGGTCTCGAGCAGTCTTGTTAAACTTCTTCAGTTTCATTTCCAGAAAAAGTCTCAGAACAGTTTTGATCTTACTTTAACCAACGTATATCTCACTGAAAACGTACAGTTCTTTTTTTTTCTTTTTTTTTACAGTTCTTAGGGTGATGTTAAAAAATCTATGAGAAAATTAAATTTCATTAAGATACCTTTCTACTTTATTTCCACCCTGGCCCGTGATTTCGAATTTTTCCAGTGAAAGGGGAGAGGGAGGATAAAGGGCATATACCCAATGCAAATTTCATAGGATTGCTATAAAAAGCGCTTCCACTTGTATACATATAAAAAAAATCCTAAGTCGGGGGCCATTCCGCCTGATCCCCTAAATTACTGACTTGTCGCTAAGGTAATAATATGCTAGAGGGAAGGAGTTATTTGTTTTTACTTCATTACGCCAAAAAATACAAACCTCCTATTCTCTTGCCATATTCACAACGCGCCTCACTATTCTTTCATTCGCCTTTAGAACAGTTTAGTTTTACTTCCATACCAATTTTTTGTCTGAATCCTTGCGTTACATCTTGATCCTTTGCGTTACATCTTGAGTATTATTATTAATCAGATTAAACGAGAAAGAGAAATCCGTTGCAGCAGCCTTTCGCATGTTTACGTTCGTAATAGTATACAGAAAAACGTATGTTTTTCTGAAAACTATTAATTTTCTGGAATTAACCTGATGTTTACGAATTAAGACAGGAGAAAACGTTTGGAATTTTTGAAGGAACTTACTTTGAAAGGCAATTAATATTCGTTCGCAACTTTTATGCTGAAAAGCATCGACGTACATTTAAATTTTTCGTACCAATTGAACTAGCGAATTTTGGGCCGGCGACATTGTGGACTGGCGACATTTTGGACCGGCGACATTTTGGACCGGCGACATTTTGGGCTGGCGACATTTTGGGCCGGCGACATTTTGGACCGGCGATATTTTGGACTGGCGACATTTTGGGCCGGCGACATTTTGGACCGGCGATATTTTGGACTGGCGACATTTTGGGCCGGCGACATTGTGGACTGGCGACATTTTGGACCGGCGACATTTTGGACTGGCGACATTTTGGACCGGCGACATTTTGGACCGGCGACATTTTGGACTGGCGACATTTTGGGCCGGCGACATTTTGGACCGGCGATATTTTGGACTGGCGACATTTTGGGCCGGCGACATTGTGGACTGGCGACATTTTGGACTGGCGACATTTTGGACCGGCGACATTTTGGGACGGCGACATTTTGGACCGGCGACATTTTGGGACGGCGACATTTTGGACCGCGACATTTTGGCCGCGACATTTTGGGCGTATACCGTACATAAGCATGTATACGTGATTACCTACAGGAGTGTATACGTGTCTACACGAGTATATACGTGTCACGTGTATATACAAGTATATACGCCTATAAACGAACATCATATGCATGCATGAACATGTATGTCGAGTATATACTTGCATACTTGAGTATATACGTGTACAGTCGACGAATATACGCATGTTTAAGTGTACATACATACATATACGGGTATACACGAGTTAATTCCTGGATACATCCAGTGCATGTTTGGTACGTGACTTACTCATGTATATATATATATATATATATATGGAAGCACGAGTTCATACGTACGTTTACGTGTAAATACGATTATATACCTGTAGAGACGTATATACGTACATTAACATATAGTATACACGAGTGTATCCACTAATATACATGTGTGCTTACAGAGTGAATCCAAGCTTTTGGGCAAAAATCTAAGTGGTGCGAGAAGGAAGGATAAAAAGCAAAAAATCATAAGGAACTTATGGTCGCTGACGCGCTGCATGCACACTAAGCCAGAAAGTGATGGATGCAAAACAGGTCTCTAATTTGTTACACAAAGATAATTTTACCCAACATTTTAGTTTTTTAGAAATATTTAGAGCAGTTGTTAAAAGTTACGGCCTGTGACAGCTCCAATACACGCATAGAAACTTGCAGCTACTGATGAAACTTTTTCAAAAGTCTAACTCAAAAGTCTCGTTATTAAAACAGAGAGTTCTTTGTAACTGCAACGCATGTACAACAGCTGCAGGCCGCAAATTTCATCAATCGCTTTAAAACTTTTTTAAGACCTAAAATGTTGTGTTTTTGGGTAATAAATTTGTGACCTGTTTTGCATTCATAAGTTTCTGGTTTTTGCGTGCATGTAGCGCGCCAGCGTTGTGCTTGTGACCATATATTTCTTATGATTCTTGCTTCTTATCCCTCCCCTTTAACACCATTTAATAATTTATCCAAGAGTTTAAACTCACCCTGTACATGTATATCATATGCTTGTATTTAAGTGTCTACTCGAGTACGTACGCGTATATACGTGTCTACCTGAGTATATAAGTGTTTGTATATATGTACGAGTATAAGCGGGTATATGCGTGTATAGTCGAATATATATCTGTATAGATAAAACAATAGTTGCAGATACTCATATACGTGTTTATTAGTGCATTTGTGTGAATAAGTGTATACATACGTACCTACACGAGTATATGCGTATACATACGCATATACTGGTATATTTAATCATATTTACTGCAAACACAATACATATTAAATGAAATTAATATTTAATTTATATATGCTTTATACTTAAAGATTAAATGACTTTAAAAGAACAATATTCGTTAAGCCTAATATTATGAACAATTTACCCCATCTTACTTAAATTGTTCTGAAAAATTATCCAAAATAGATTCAGCTAACTGCTAATGAGTAAGCTTTCTTGAAACATGTAGGAAGCTTCCTGCGCAGTTAATCTGTTCATAATTCGAACAAATAAAATTTCCCAAGGAAGTTAAAAAGAGGTGTTTACATTTTAAAAATTTTCATATTCACACAAAATATTTTTTTATACCAAATAAAATTTTGCCAGTTGCAAAATTTTGTATTCATAATGTACTTTCTAGCTACCCTACCTTAAATTAAAATTTTCACATTCATTCGAATACTTACATAGCCATTTATTTGACGTGTGACCACTTTACCTCACTGACCACTTTCCTCCACCAGACCCTAGTAAAAATGAAGAGTTTATATCGCAGTAACATTAATGACGACTAAGAAATAATCTTTGCACTCAAATAAGAACGATTACCTTGATGTTGAACTTTCAATAAAGATTCCTTATTCTAATGTATTTAATATGTTCAATTAAAATGACGAAATTCAGTCGTCACTGAATGAGAGACTGAGAATACGAAAGGAAAAAGCTCAAAAATGCTCTTTAATTCTGGAACACTCTGTCTTGTGCAGGACGTGTAATAAAACAGAAGGGACCCATTAGAATCGAAAGGACTCTTTTATTCCAGATCTTCTTCAATCTCAATCAACTCATCTTGAAGTGGAAACCTTAAACTTACTGATATTGCTGTTGGACGGATGTATAAAAAAAAGATGTATCCAAGATTTCAAGGCCTTCAAATCTTGTGTTCATATCTCTCTTGATGTTTTTTAATGATACAACATACTCGTATATGAGAAAACACTGAAAGAAAAGAGAGTTCACATCATCAAGAAGTTCTTCTGCCCTTATATAGAAGTTTGGTAAAACCTCATTTGGAGTATGCTGTTCAGTTTTGGTCTCCTTATCTTAAGAAAGATATTAATGTATTGGAAAGGGTTCAAAGGCGGGCTGCAAGGCTAATAAATGAACTTTCTCATTTAGGATATGATTCCAGGCTTAGAATGTTAAAAATATACAGTCTTGAGCAAAGAAGAGATCGAGGGGACATGATTCAGTTGTTTAAATTTATTAAAATGAAAGATGTTACGGGGCTGAAGTTTAGCCCTGAAAACAGCACAAGGGGTCATTGTTTTAAGCTATTTAAATCTCAGGCTAACATGGATATTAGGAAAAATTATTATTATAGCAGGGGAGTGGAACCTTGGAACAGTTTACCGGAAGAGGTGGTAATGAGCAAGGGAGTAGATAGTTTTAAGAGGGCGATTGATCTTCACTGGGGATTGTAAATTGACTACACTGTAAAAAAAAATCCGTAAAATTTACAGAAAAAAACTGTCAGCCAGGACGCCAGTTTTCTTCCGTTTATTTTACAGAAATCTTCCGTATTTTTATTATTTATTCAAGCTGATTTATTATTTTATGAAGATTAAAAAATGATACTATACTTTCATAAATACATTTCAATATTTACTATACTACTACGAAATACATGTATACAAAGGAAAATTTCCGAATATGCCTCTGTAACAAATGACAAAAAAAAACATAATAATAAAATATTGATTAGGATGCAATGAAATGGAAGTTGCAAACGATTTAAGACTTACTCGCTTTAAATAAATATAAGATCAAAAACTCGAGCACGAGAACCAAAATCCAAACACGCGCTCGAAATTTCGAAGATTCGAAGAAAAACAAAGTATAACCGGTTACAGATTCAAAAAAACAGAGAAATCCTGTATTTTATTACGAACAGTTTTTTTCTGTAAAAAATACGGATAACTTCTTCAAAATTTACAGTTTTTTTTACAGTGTAGGACCAGTCTAGCTGGGCCTAGAGCCTGTTGCTGGTCGTCACTTTTGTATTTGTATTTGTATTATCCGCAGCCAGATTCTTCAAATATTGAAAACAGTGCTGTTTTTTTAATTATTATTCAATATCACTATAGATGATACATTTGCATACATGCAATGCACTAATAAACAAAAAATCGCATTTTTTGAACTTACGTCCTTCTAGCTCTGAGGTACAGAATTTTCAACTATGAAAAGTTAGGGGACCGTGTTGCCTGTCTTGCGGGGAGCAACTGTCCCCTTATCTTAAATTACCTCTCGTACGAGCCGCCTATGAATGTGAAGTTTTACTTCCATTAGTTTGGTTCCATGGGGTTTTGTCCGTTTCAAATGTTAAAGTTCATTTTACAAAAATTTGGTCTGTTTTGTATTTTAACTGCAACACCTTCATCTATCCCTGAAGAGGGTATAGAAGAAATGCTGGTTAGAAGGTATATAATATATGAGTTTCATAATGAAATATTGTAGCATTCAAAAGTAACTCTACTACTGCAAGATAAAGATACACTGCAGAGAAGATAAATTTCCAGATGAAAAGTAAGATAATGTTTTACAATTGACATACGAATTTGAAATTTGATAAAAGTTCAAAGTAAAATAGGTGCGTCAACTGTTATATGAGAAATAACAGAAAAGGCAGGTATAGCATCATGATAAAAGATGCATTCAGTGAAGATAGGTTCCCCCACCAGGTTTTAAATTTCCATCACAAGTCTCCGAGTCACAACTGCATGATGAAGAATCATCGAAGACAAGCAGAATTTGAAGCTACATCATGAAGAACCACAGCTGGGAGTAGATATTCACGACTACATAATCAATACCTGTTGTAGAGGTGAAATAAAACAGAAAAACATTTTAGCCGAAATAGTTAAAAGTTCAAAACGTAAAACGAGGACATGACCTGTTACTGATGATAAAAGATGTTTGTGTTTGGCACGTGTTTTGAGCAATTTTGTTAGCATTTTAATTGTTAAGAACTTATGACAATGGAAATTTCCCTAAAACTTGATTCAAATTTGAAAAGAAAATATACATTGTTGTGAGAATTGAAAGTGTATGAAAAGTAAAAGAAAAATAAAGCAACTTAGGCACAATTTGTTGCAAGAAACCATGACAGGTGATCTATGAGTTCACTTCTACGGCATTGAAAAAGTTGCTCCTTGTAATGCCGAAACACGTGTATGCAGTCTCCTGCGAAATTTAGCGCCTTTAAGTTATTTTATTTTTCTTTCTCCTTTATATTGTTGGGAATTGAACTATTATTTCAAAAACCAGTCTAACAACAACTATAAAATTTCGAAAAAGCACTTTTTACCTTCGCATTAAAATTTTTCTATAAAGATTAGAATGTTTGAAACTAAAAGGAATACATATACTTGTTTTAATAAACAATGCTCTAATCATCATTGAATATGGTGATGTAAGTGTTTTCTTAAAATTAGCAATTTTGTTGCGTAACTGGTTTTTGAAACAAACGATTCAATTATTAATAAGATAATTGTGTGTTTATGTGTTTATGACACGACTCTTGGAGAGATGTTAAGGCCTGGAGGCAGGAATATATGCTAAAGCTACGTATACATAGTTATAAACACGGCACAGTTATAGAATAAAGATCCATGACAGAAAAGACAGGATCACAGCAGCAAGGTTGAAGTTCAAGAAAAAAAGAAAGTGCATTGCATCACATTACTGTCCGCCCACGGTTGCTAACGAATTTGATATCATCCAATAAATGCGAGTCTATTTGAATAAAGGGGAGAAAGAAAAAAATGATGGACGCGTTTCATTCATTTCAATGCTAAATTTAGAGGCTTACCTACATCTAACAAATTTGGCATACCTGTAAACTAATAGATGCATCCATTTCCGCCTGTAAACCGGATGTTCGCCTTTCCATACCGTTGGTGGTCAGACATTAACTAATCAAATAGGAGAAGGTGGGTTTGGACAGCGCCATGATAAAGGACCTTAAGACAGCTGCGTGGAACCAGGCTCACACATTCAGACAGGACGAAAGCTGCATTACAAAGTCTATCTCTTGGCATTCACCGCGTGCCTTATGAAATAAGATAAAAACATAGAGGCCCAACAGTGAACACGGAGAGTCAGACAACTTACGGAAGAGCTGCGGACAAGAAATCAAGAAAACATAATTCTCGACACAAATAGGCTAAACTAAATTGCACAAAAAATAAAAACACATATAAAATATTTTACATAAGAGAAATAATGTATTTTCATTGCTGTACAAAAGGAAACAACAAACAAACTGTACAAAAGGAAACAACAAACATTGAAAGCAAATATTAAAGCATTATACATCGTAATAGTAATGCACAAAACAACACTTGCAGTTGTTAAAGTATCCTAGGCAGTTATGCCAATTAATAAGAGCTGTGAAGGAGCATTTGTTAGTACTAACAAATGATACAAACGTACCCCGTAAGGTAGTAAAAAGCGTAAAAAGATGCGAGAGCCTTACTTTCAAATAGTGCTCCGAGAAAAATACTTCTTGCTTTCTGTAAGAGAGAGAGAGAAAAAAAAACAGAGACTATATAATCGAATTTGTTCCTGTAAGTAAGCCTAATTAGTATTTTTGCTTTATTGTGAAATTTATTAGCTAGTGCAGTACTTAAATTTAACGTGCTAATTAACACATAGTACATTTGAGGCAGTGAGAAGCAAAGGGATGTAAGTGCCAAAATTAAAAATTTGGAGATAACCAGTACAAAAAGTAGGGGAATCTCTCCTTTATCCAGGGGCAAGAGATAGAATACAAGTAACCCTGGTAGGTGCTTGCTGCTGTACAGCAGGATTATTTTTTAAAAAAATCAATGAAAACCTATCTAGAACGTTATCTTTAAGCGCATTTTATTCAAAACTTGAAAATGTCCACTTACATCCCTTTGCTTCTCACTGCTTTATTTGTAACATGAAACTTGTGTATCTAAATGCTCCTTTTATTATAATGTAAACAATCAGATTAATTAAGTTTTTGCGTTTTATATTGATCATTACCAAACATATAGATTTTCAACGCATTGAAATATAACATAGTGCAATTTAAAAATAAATGTCAGCAATCACAGTTGAATCATTTCACTGAAACTAGCAGAGCTTAACCTAAAAATAAAATGCAATAAAATGATATCCATCTAGTTTTTGAATTCCCACTACTTTCTCACACACACTCTCTCTCTCTATATATATATACTAACAGTACCCGCACGGCATTGCTCGTGCTAAGAATTTAAAGGAAATCCGTTGAATAAAAAAAATCCTACCCCCCCCCCTTTCTGATGTGAAAACATCATTTGTCTTCAACTAAAATGCGTACACACCTTTCCAAAAAACCTATCAAAGTCTCTTTGGAACTTAAAACTATTCGCCAAAACCCATAAAAGGATATCCGCCTGCAGCGACCAGCTGGTTCGCCTCTCTATGCAAGCAGCCTCAAAGGGTACGGGAGTGTACTCTCAATGCCAATTTGTCGGAAAATAACAAAAAGCATGTCCACTTTCATGGGAATGATTTATTTTTTCAAACTCGAGGGGGGGGGGCATTGATCACCTGTTGAAGTTCTGTAAATATGGGCCTATCTATCTCTTACTGATCAGCTACCTATATCAGCCTCTATTTATCTATCGATCTATGCATATCTATCTCTGATGGTAATTAACAATCTTTTCCATGTATGTAAAACAAAGATCATGCAAAAAACCGCGCGCTTTATATATTTAAATAAAACAGCACCCCCCCCCCTAAAAAAAACTCCCTGGATCGTAGTGTCCAAAAGATTAAAAAAACTCACTGCTTTTATTGAATCAAATGCACACAAATATATAACGTTAAATAACAACAGTAAAGCGTCGGGGAGGGGGGGGGGATAAATGAATAAAATTCTTAATGGGAATAAAAAAGAAGCAAAGGCAAACGTTGCAGTTGCATCACGTGGGCATGACGTCATTTCCATAACGTAATGACCATCCTAAATTGAGGATTGACAAAACTTCGGCTATGCTTGGAAGTTGCGCCGTGCTCCCGCATTAAAAAAATTGTATTAAAATAACTATTGCGCATTTTTGAAAACTTTTTTTTTTTGAAGAAGGTGAAATGGCTTTACTATTACATAGTTAAACTTCAGAAAAGAGGCCTTTATACTTTTTGCAGGATGAGTTTAGAAAAAATTAAACCTAGAAAAAAAATGCGAAAGAAATGTTTTCTTCGAAAATTCATAAAAAATACAGAAATCGCTCTATCTGCAAAAATTTCATCATACTTAAAAATAAATGTCCTACATTTCAGTACAAAAAATATTTTACTGGTGGGGTAAAAAGTACTAAAAATTGCTAAAAATCACATAAAACATTGAATAACCTTTTTTTATAGTTAAAATATCAATGTAAATTATAGCCTATAGCCTTCCTCAATAAATGGACTATTCAACACGAAAAGTATTTTTCAATTCGAGCCAGTAGTTCCTGAGATGAGCGCGTTCAAACAAACAAACTCTTCAGATTTACATTATTAGTATAGATTTATATACCTAGTTAAAATTTTAAATCCTCAATAAAATACCTTTTATTCATCTACTCAGGTTCAAATATTTTTTTTAAAAACTTATAGTGGATGACACTTGATATTAATACAGTTTTTTTCAAATAATAATCCATTAATTAAATTTAATAAATTAATTTTAGTTTTAAATGGGAGAAAAAAATCTCTTAAATAATAGTTTATCGCCGTATATAGAAAGGAAAATGGGAAATTGCAAGGAAATTTGCTTTCTATTTTGCCACTTAAAATTGTGATTATGTCTTATAAGTATATGGATTTGTATTAATAGTAATTATTTAGTAAAAAGTAACTAAAATAAAACTTTTCTCTATTGACCTAAATAGGAATCATTTTTTTTTTATAAATTCGTTGATTATTTATTTATGACCGTATTACACACAACTACAAGAACTTTTATTCGTAAATGAGATGTGGAAAACAAGAACTGAACTAAATGCATGAATAATAAGATAAGCAGAAAATGTAATTTCACTTCGTTATGTCGTGTCGTAACTAAATAATACTAGCTAGTGCAAACTGAACGTCATATTACGAATGATAAAAACCAAACGCTTATAACCCAAATCAGGGACATCACTGAAGAGAATTTATTACTGGTCCCAGTTCCTTTGAATAGAGAGTTTAATCTATTTGCCTCTGATTAAGGGATATTCAATTTATGGGACAGTAACAGAGAAATTTTTCACAAATCTCTACATAATATAAAATGAAGTCCCCAAAAAGTGTCTGTGTGTTTGAACTCGCTAAACTCGAGAACTACCCGGCCGATAGTCCTGAAAAGGTTTGCAGACCAGTCCGAATAAAATTCGCATAGTATAAAATGAAGTCTCCAAAAAGTGTCTGCGTGTTTGAACTCGCAAAACTCGAGAACTACCCGGCCGATTACGCTGAAATTTTCACAGTTTGTTCCTTTAAGTTTAAAGGTTTGCAGACCAGTTCGAATAAAATTCGATGAATAGTTCTTTTTTATTCCAATTTAGGCCCAATTTTCTCATAAATTACCGATTATGGGGGTAAAAAATTACTTGCACATATTAATATTATATATCGTTGAAAAGAGCAGAACTTTCTGCGTTCTACAAAATTTGTTTCAATGATCTAGCTTAATTATGACGGCAGTTATTTGAATTTTTAGCTCGAATTTGTTTAGGCTTACTACCAAACGGCACGACCTTGAGGGTCACGGATTTGGATGAAATTCTGGGTTTCAGACAATTCGCGTTATATATGAACCCAGGTCAAGCGGTTTGACTGCATAGGCCCCAGTTCGACCGCAATGCGGGTCCAAAAATTTATTTTAGCTCCAGAAAAACAATGGTTTTTCTTTTGAAATTAAACTTTTTTACGCTTTTCTTGCTATTGGATTGCAGTATCCTCCAACTGAAAGCATTCACAATCTAGAATAAATCTCCCCGCCTCTAGGTTGTACTAACAAGATACGCGAAAGATGTTAAGAGAGCAAATATTGTGCCAAAGCTTCAAATTCCAAGGAAAACACGATTGCAGTTCTGGAGCCAAACAAGCAAGTTTAGCCCCTTCTTGCAACCGAACTAGAGCCGATGCACTAAAATTATTTTACATGGGCTCATATCTAGCACGAACTGACCTAAATCCAGAAGCTTATCCAGATTCATGACCCTCAAGTTTTTGCTGTCTGAACCAGGCTGAGTTCCAAGACTCCAGAATTGCAATGGCAATTTCATTGGGATTTGAAATTTTAACATAGTATTTTCCCTCTGTATACGTTCGGCATCTTTTATCAATACAGTGTAGCAGGGGAGGGGGAGATTTATTCTATGTTGTCAAGGCATTCAGGAGGCTCTTACTGCAATACAATTGCAAGAAAAAGGTATAGCAAAATATAATTTCAAATGAAATACCATTGCGTTTCTGGACTCAACTAGCAGCTTTTGACCCCCGTTGCAGCCGAACTAGGGCCTATGCAGTCAAACCGCTTTACCTGAGTTCATATCTAGTGCGAACTGACCTAAATCCAGAATTTCATCAAGATCTGTGACCCTCAAGTTCGTGCCGTTTGGTTGTTAGCTGAAATTTAGGTACTACTTTCTTCATTAAATCTATCAATAAAAAAAATTTTTGAGAAAAAAATAGAACCGACTTCAAAATTGCTCTAAAAAGTGAAAAATGATTTTATTCTTTAAACACCATCGATAATGCTTTTAAACATAATTTTTACTTTCTTCTATATCTAATATATAGAAGAAAGTATTGAATTCGTGCAAATTTTCGAATTTCGAATTTTGACGGATTCGAACGTTTTGAGGTGTGCTGAGTCCATTTCGACTATTTTTGGAAAATGTCTGTCTGTCTGTGTGTGTATGTATGTGTGTATGTGTGTGTGTATGTGTGTCACGTCTGTGTGTGACCAGTTTATTGTGGCCGCTCTACAGCAAAAACTACCGCATGAAATAGAACGAAATTTGGTACACATATGTGCCCCTATGTGAACTTGGGCCCATTGGTTTTTGGCGCGAATTCATCCAAGGGGGGTGGAGCAATGGGATGTTTTTTGAGTTACGCGTGATCGCTATTCCTCAGGAAGTAACTGGCGGAATCAAACAAAATTTGGTCCATATGTTGCCAGTAACAGGAACAGGTGCTGATTCAATTTTGGTGTCAATAACTCAAACGGGGGTTGAGCTATAGAACGTTTTTTGTCGTCAATTGTGACTGCTGTATCTCAAGAAATAATGAACGGAATGAAAGAAAAATTTATCGGCAAGTAGCCCTTAGTGGGTATAAAAGCTGATTTTATTTTGGTGTCAACAGCTAAAAAGGGGTTAGCGCAATCGCCCGTTCTTTTTTTCCATTGTGAGTACCCTATCTCAAGAAGTAATGCTACGTTCTGGTTGAAATTTGGAATATATGTGAATCCATATGTAAACAGGCTTTGGTTCAATTTTGGCGCCAATCGCGCCAAGAGGTGCTGATTTATTTTTATTATAATTATTTTTTTAGCGAATAAAAATAGCTTTATTAATGCAACAATAAGAAAGATAAATCGTAATAGATTGTCGTCTGCGTATTTCTCGTGATTTTAATTGTATGGAAATGATCGGAAATATTATCTCAATGATTTAAAATTTTTAACTGTTGCCATCTTATGTTTGTTAACAAATAAAATATTTGTAATTAATTCAAGCAAGGCTTAAAAAATAACTTTCAATTTTCGCTCTTTGCTTTGCTTTTGCAATAATTCAGACATTGGGATGGTCGTCAAGTTTTTGCATGTGTAATTTTGTTTTTGTTAGGAATATTGCTTCCTCGTCAAGCATGTGGGGAGGCATCAGAAAAAGGAAAAATATAGAAGAAAGTTTCGTGATGGCCACAACATACTAGTTGAAGTTGGCGCAAAAACGAAACGTAAAATCCAGTGTAACCATGCTTCGTTCATATTTTTTTCAGAAAAACATCCAAAGTTACGAATGAAAGATTTATATCGTTATTCAAATATGCTGTCATCAATGCATAGTGTATGTGATATTGAAGAAACTGGGCGTGGTTAAATTTATAATTATAGTTGAGTTACGGCTGTGAATGATTTTATCTATCGTTTTTGCGCCAACTTCAAAAATTATGTTTAAAAGCATTATCGATGGTGTTTAAAGAATAAAATTATTTTTCACTTTTTAGAGCAATTTTGAAGTCGGTTCTATTTTTTTCGCAAATTTTTTTTATTTCATTCTTTTTAGTGTAAATGTAGGTAGTTCAGAAATAGTAAGAAGTTACCATCACGAAACTTCGCCTTATTTTTTTCATAAAAATGCTCCATACTAAAAAAAAAAAAAATTATAAACACGCATTAAACTTTAGGTGATTGGCACTAAAAACTTATCTTTGTTCCTCTCTGGAATTCATGTGTAGTTAATTTAATTATAACCATTTAAGTATTACGTTTTCCCTAGCTAGTTTCCATTTCACAGCATACAAGTTGCTTGTTATGCAATCCTGTATTTTCTTACTTATCCCTGATCATCTGTTATTGGCGTAGATGATAACGATAAAAATACTACTGTGTAGTTGAGGCAAACCAAATGGTAGCATTGTGAAGGCTAAGGAGATCCTAATCACTGCATCACCTCGCTTCCAGGTTAGGTTTACCCCCACTATGGCGCAATAGCACTGAAGAAGGGAAGATTTCGATAATTCACATAGGCTAACTATAAATCAGCAGGATTATCAAAATCAAATTATTTATGCCAAAAATGAGACGACAGCGCCAGATTCCCGATTATCGAAATATCCCCCTGAAGAAATTTGATGCTTACTTCAGAGAAGCCTTCATTCAAAATTATCACTACAATTACTATTAATGTTACTGTCGTATGGAACAAAACTTTCATAACAATGGGTTTTATATTTAATCATTTAATAGCGAAATTGCAAGAAATTTGTTGTTTTTTGCTCATAACTTTTTCTAAAGGACCAATATGGTCAAGCAAAGTTATGGGACCTAAGTTGAGCCATCCCTTATCCATTAAAAAAAGTATCATCAAAATCGGTTCACTAGGTGAGACGCTGTGAGTGGACAAACAAAAAAAAAAAAACATACATCGGTATGAACTGATAACCGCCTCCTTTTTGAAGTCGGTTAAAAAGTGAAGGGATTGTCCCGCAGTTTTCTTTTTCACAAAACTGAAAAGAGCGGCTTTTTTACTCCAGATCTAACTCGACCTAAAGTCGATAATTTAACCCTCCAGCTTCATTAGAAAAAAAAGTTACAAGCGAATTAAATGAAGTTCAAAAAACCTCATTTCCATTCAAATTGTTAACCATTTTCTTTCGCATTTTAATTCTTAAACGAATTTTATTTTTCGTTTCCATGGATACGCTTTTTAAATCCATCTTTCTCGATTTAATTTCTGAAAAGTATTTTGATACCTGTTGTCATTGTTTGGGAGGGATATTTTGCATTATTTTTTTTCTTTTATTTAAGCCTCATTGTTGAATATACGTCACTTGACACAATTTTTATTTTCAAGGTAGACCGGGCAAAGCCGGGCAACGCAGCTAGTAAATGTATAAATGAATAAGGAATATTTAACTTAAAGAAATTTAAGGTTCACTTTTCGTCAAAAAATTAACTGCAGGAAGTTTCACATTAAGACGTATAATGAAACAAGTATGTATTGAAAAGTCTTGCTAAATGTCACAAGCATGTTTTTCCCTCTCAGCAGTTTTATTAAATAGTCTCAGCGTCGGCATATACTGCACTGTGTATGACAAGCTTTGCATAGACATTTTGAAATGTAAGCACTAATAACTATAGTTTACATTGTATTCATTGTGGATTACATAACATCAATCAAATCCGTGTAACGAATTGTTGAAAAACAGTTTCTGTATGTTATAAAACGTTGCCATAACCAAGTTTTTTATTGCACTTCAACTACTAAAATACTATTAAAAACTAACGTAGGATTGTGTTATAATGTGTCTTTTCACAACGACTGTAAAACTTCGATTCAATATACCTCTCCAAGCACCTCACAAATCTCTTCATTAGCTTTCTCTAGTTTCAACAAGTCAGACTTCAATGCCATACTATACTTAAAAAGTACTTAACTAAATATGTCTCTTGAAATTAAATGAGATTTTCTCCCTTCATTCTAGATTAAAGCATTTTTTTTAACTTTAAACGCTAATATCTAGTCGAAGTAGGAATTAACTATTTAATTATATTTGAACATCAGTCTGTTTGCAAATTGATGACTTACTAATGATTTTCTGAGCAACTTTTGATGACCTTACTAGATACTATCAGTGGCATTGTCGTGTGACATTTTTAGAAAAATCGTAAGGCACATTAAATGACATTGCTATTTTTTGAAAGGTAAACATGGCTTCATAATCATCCACTGTGGTGTTAGGCCAAGGACATTTTCTTAGAAATTCTCCTTACTTTTCCTTCGAAACTGTTTGGACATCGAAACAAGAGAAGTGGAACTTATTTTTAAGCGAAATTTCTTGAGAAATTTCCGTGTTCCAGATCTAGAAAACATCTATTGAAGTGTAGTTATCACGGACTCTGTGTTTGTGAATTCAATCGTTTTGATAGCTGAATAACTCATATCATTTTAGCAAAATGTATCAATAGCATTCAGATAATAATTTATACTTTAGGGTTAAACCGAGTTCCAATATTATGCAAAAAATATTACTTGCGAAAAAAACGAAGCATTACCATTTAATTTATTACCAGGTCAAAAATTGCTCACATTAATTTAAAAGCGCAAAATTGTTTGACTTCGTTGATTGTATGAAAATAACGTAATTATTCAGTGTTAAAGTTAATTGAGCCCTCTATTGATGAGCGTTAAAAAAAAGTACGGAATATATTTCTGCAGAAAAATGTTTTTCTTCCTCCATCATTTTAAATTCATAGAACGTTGATTAATTTATTGTTGTTGTTGTCGTGTGCCAGCTAGGCTGGTAATTTGGGGTGCGCTGCTTCACCTTTCCAACTGTACCGTAATTTGGTGTGAAGTTCGACTTCTACAGTACACTCATGCCATAAGGACCCGTTTACAGGGTAGATAACCATTCACAGCATAACAACACATTCACACAAAGGAAAGACAAGGACAGGAGAGAGAAAGTACGTCCATGCCCGAGCCGGGATTCGAACCCGGACCTTCCTGTCGCAGTCAGACATCTCTGACCACTAGACAAGGCAGACGGCGATTAATTTATTACGGCATTGAAGTGATATTAAAAGAAAAAAATGACCACGAATTATTTCAAGTTTTTTAAAACTCCAAAAAAGAGTAAAATGAATGAATTAAGTAAAAGCGAAATGTTCTAAATCAAGAAGAACTTAGTAAGTAAAATAACCTCAAAACAGTTCTCTTTTTTTTATGATCTTAAATATTAACTCACTTTATTCTAATTTTTATCACGTGGTTAAAACATTTCGGGTGAAAAATTTTTGAAAATACACACACGAGTATTTATAAATTAAAGATATAGATAGAAACTTTCATAGAGTTAACATAAAACTTACCATTCTACTATCAGTTTCCAACTGTTGGTTCGCGACTCTCTGGGGGTTCGTGAAGTGCATATAGGAAGATCGCCAAAACAGCATTGTAGCTGCGGCATTGTAAATCGAAAAAGTAAAAAATACGAGTAACTTCACACTGCATATTTACTGCACAGCTAATAATTTGAAAATAAAAAAAAATAAAATAAAGTAAACATGTATTTTAAGTAAGACAAATATAGGGTAACGGCACCAGTAACAGACAGGGGTCCAGCAACAAAGAGTCATAAGTTTGGATTAAAATAATAAGAATTTTTGGCGGATAAAACTGATGTTGCCGTGGCCCATGAATACGGTGCAACCATCTAGTGTTATCAGAGTGAACTTTATGAGCCAATGAATTTTACAAGGCAGTGCTGGAAGGTTATGAACAGCAACTACGAGGTCAGATGGTGTTTCACTTTCATTTGAATTTAATAAGGCTTTACTATCTGACCACGGATTGTATGGAAAGACAAACATCCGTTTTACAGCCAGAAATGGACGAATCTATTATTTTTTTAGCAATGCCAGCTTTTGCAGAAGCAGAGTCTCATTCAAATGAGTGGAATACCGGCATCAAATTTTTACTTTTTCCCCTTATTCAGGTAGATTCGGCTTATCTGGACGTTTGAAAATTCCATACAATCCATGGTTGGACAGTAGCTCTCAAAATAAAGAACTTTTGTACATTTTAAAGAGAAAAAGGGAATTTTGTCCTTTACTCATCCTGTTACTGGGTATCATCAGATTTTTCGATATCTGTTACTAGGGGTCGGACCTGTTTTCGAAATCGATCAATTAAAAATAGAATTAACTAATTCAGAGGATCCAGAAGCAGTCAAAGATTAGATGAGATTTAGTTGCATGAGAGAAAAAAGTTTTAAAAGCCTAAATACATTAAAAGGCTCAGAAAACAGAGCTAACCTGGGAGCGATGTCTTAAGCATGTCTGTTACTGATGAAGTTACCCTATAGAGAGACAGATTATCGCTTCCCTAAAACTTTCAATAGTATCTAATCTGCACCATGATCCACCCTCACCCTCTTTGGGCACCCCTGAAAATGTACGGCTCTGTCCAAAGTAATTTGTAGAAGCGCTATGCATAATAGAAGTAAAACCATGCAAATAAAAAGTTCAACATTTGCATTTAATGTGCGCAGAAGAATAAGTACAATTGTTTTTGTATTCCCAGTGGCTTTTTATTGGAAAATTCAGTTAAAATAAACATATTTCAAGGAGCATATGCAAATACCTGAAACTTCATTTGATAACTGATGAACGATCATTTTCTTACAAAACGCAATAGATTGCTACCAAACAGTTGTATACGTATTCTGTGGCGTACCCATAAAAAAAATTTGAAAGGAGATATATTTAGTTTTAGTACTTTTTTATGGTTTAATTGAGTCCTTGGTTATATTCTCAAATCCCTTGGATATGCTATTGTACGCAACTCTTAGAATATACTTAAATTTAGAGACCCCTCTAACTTATATGGAGAAAGACAATCTCGTTTAGTTATCCTGTGGCAGTTCTTAAAAAGTTATTATAGACTTGGCTGAAAGATAAATAATGAAACAGACTAAGTGATTAAGTAACAGATTTTTTTTTTTTTACTTTTCTGTTCCATAACTGTTCGATTAAAAGTTTTTCCAAAGCTAAAGTATGCTCATCTGAAAAATGATCAAATAAACTTTGCGCTATACTATAAGTGAAAATAAAAAACAGCGTAAATAATGCACGAATTGTCAGGAATTTTTTTTTTTTTTTGACAATTTGTGCTTTACTTACAATGTTTTTTCATTTCCATTTTTCATTGAAATAATCTTGTAATCATTTCATTTTAGTATAGCTATCGTTGAAGCTTGCATAAGTGTTTGCACTTAGATATTTTGCAAATATTGAGCAGTTTCTGGCTACGAACTACTGTGCAGCATAGAAAAAAAAATATCTCTCTTAAATTTTGTTTTCGTGCCTGAAACTTATTTGTGGATCAAGGGATGCGCTAAATTCTTACTGATTTTGGAAGGATTTTGTAAAGCAAAAACGCTGTACCACTGTTCTACGTAACTAGTACACCACAACATAAAAATAGTCCCTTATATGGAAGTTTGTTTCTTCTATATTTTTTAGCAGAAAATGCCGAATCCGATATTTATTTTTGTGTACCACGCGCCATTTCTCCCAAAATTTCCCATTTTCATTAAATTTTTAGGGACTTCCAAACAGTGGCCGCCAAGTCTTGATAAGACTTTATTCCAGGCACCAAAAACGTATCATCTAAGCCACTTGTGAATCCGCAATGAGCATTTCTTCCATGATTGCACATTAAATTCAGAAAACAGTTGTGAAGTATCTAGATAGAGAAGAAGTGGCTTTTTCTTGCATCTTACCAGAAAACTATACGTTAGGGGAGAGTGTTGTGCCTCGGGACACTTCTCATATTTTAACTTTTAACGTCAATAATTTAAATCAAATTTAAAATCTAAAAGTCAAATTAAAGTACCCCAACATATTTTTATGCAATATAATTTTTAAAATTCAGACAGTTTCAAAATAAAATATTGCCAGCCATTAAAATAAGAGTTTCAAGCTGTACTAAGGTACAACATCCTATTGTACCTTCGGACACATCCCGTTGAACTATGGGAAAGTCTTCCTGATTCAGGAAAGAAGCATATACTTAAACCCAATTCTGCACCAAAAAAAAAAAAATAATAATAATTAGTTTGAATTTTGACATCTGGAATTCAAATTATGTTTTTCGCAATCACGAGTGTGTGTGTATGTAGGCGTGTGTGTTTGTGTGTGTGTGGGGGGGTATGTGTGTTGTGTGTAGGGGTATGTGTATGTGTGTGTAGGGGTATGTGTATGTGTGTGTAAGCATATGCGTTTGCGTCTGTGTGTAGGCATATGTGTGTGGGTAGTTGTGTGTAGGTGTGTGTGTATGTGTAGATGTCTGTATGTATGCGTGTGTGTGTATGTGTTTGAGTGTGTGTATGTGTGTAGGTGCGTGTATGTATGCGTGCAAGTGAAGGATATGGAGGCAACCTGGAGACGGCTTTCGCTATAGGAGCAGCATCGTGAGGAGCCGGTCGACGGTGGTGCTGGCAGAAGGTGCTGGTGGGAAAATAAAATCATAGGAACGCCAAAAACAGTCAAGTGAGAACAATAAGCAATCGTGATTGCTCAAAAAAAAAAGAAAAAAAAACAATTTTTTTCCATGGCAGTGAATTAAATCATAAATAATGAATAGTAAAATATGAATAATGAATTAATGAATTTGTATCAAACATTAAATGTGTTTAAAAAAATAAATCAGGTTAGAACATCTTTCTATGTTCCTAAACATATCTTAATTATTAAGAACCATGCATATGTTGCACCTTGGGACGTGTCCCGAGGTTTGACTGTCCCGAGGTGCAAACACCACGTGGTTCAAGAAAAACCAAAATGGTGGTCAATCTAGATTCTAGATACACTATCATTATTTTCTCATAACCAAAATATTGCAAGTACTTCTCTTTCATAACAAAATGAAATTCAGTTGATTAGTTTTTCAAATAGAAAGACAGAAAATGAAATAAAAATTAAGAAACTATTTACTTTGGTGACATGAAATTTTCTTTCTCTCCCTAAATCATCAATTCAACTCTTTTGATGCTGATTGTTATTATAGCCCCATTTAGTGGTGAAGGTTACTACTAGAGATTACAAAAAACATGGTTGCTAAAAATAGATTCTTAGTAATTAGCAGTGTAGTAGCAAGGTACAACACTCTCCCCTAGTGTAATAATGAAAAAAGTCCAAATGAGTAGCAATTAAAAGACCGTAGTGAAGCATTTTTTGATGAATAAATGATTTGCCCTCGTCCTCTCCCCCCTTATCACATAATAAAGTTTTAGAGTTGAGCGACATTTTAAAAAAACTTGCCAAATTTAGCTGGAATGGACGTTTAAACAGATGCTGAAGCTTCGCTAACATTCAAAGATTGTTTTCAGAACCGTCCGTTTCTCCCTTAATTTGGCGACTTTTCCTAAAGTGTCTTTCGACATTAAGACCTTATATTTTAATAAAAGAGGGACGTGGACAAAAGATTTATGCCTCCAAAAACATGTTTCACTATGCTCTTTCAAGGGCTATGTATTTAATTTTTTCCAATTTTCATTGTTCATCTACTTCCCTGGCCACGGAGCAATTCAAAAAATTAAGTAAGGCAAGTTCAAAAACGGAGTTTTTATTGGCCCACAAACTAAAGTAGGCTGTCACTATGAAAATTTTAAAAATAAACTGTCAGAAACAGAAAAATAAAAATCAAGAAATTCACAATAAGAAAATTAAAGTTAATGTGCGGTTTTTCAATTGAAAAACAGGTTTCCAGCAAACACGGTACGTGATGGAACTTTTTTTTTAATGTATGAATCAACGTTTTTTTTTTTTTTAAAAGAAAGAATAACATTATTTCATTTATAGGACAGGGGGGAAATTCAAATTTGCACAGTGTAGTTTATTTAACTTATCAATAAATCCTAACTTAGTTTATCAGTAATAGATATTCAAAGTATATGTTTATTTAAAAAACAGATTACTCTGAATACATAAAATTCAATGTTCAAAATAGTACTGTAGTTCAACCATATCCATAGAGAGTAATTACAAATGAGTCTCAAACATAATTTTAAAATATATTAATGCAAAGAGTAATGGTTATACTTATATTATTCTTTATGGAAATGATTTTGAAGATCCACAAACTGAATGAAATCTTTTAAAGAGATTGATTGACCTAACACTTATTGTGTGAAAAAATAACGAAAGATAAAAAGGAATTAGAAAGTGATAAATGTGCATGAATATGAAGTATATTTCAGTCTACGAAATGAATAAATAACTTCGTCCCAGCAAAGTAATAGAAATAATCAACTTTGAAAAAGCACAAATAAGCAATTAATTAAAAAATTTCCTATTTGTGCATTATCTACTACTGTTACTATATGTCAGTCCATTTTGGAACAACAATAAATTTTCTCAATATTTATTTAATTATCATACGGAATCATTTCAAATTTGTATTTACTTAAAATGTGTTATAATGCAAAAATCATTCAGACGAAATGTTGGCTTTAGACTACGATATTTTAACAATATAACGATCTGGGCGTAGACAATTCTGTATGATAGGGGAAATTTTTTTTCGTCCTATTCCCTAACACATAGATTACAACTAAAAACGGGTTTATATTCATTTCCTTTGTGCAATGTTAAATTGGGTAATAAAATAATTATATTACTTGTGGTTCAAATTAATGAAACATATAAATCATACGTCTATTTTTCTACAGGTAAACAAAATGTTTTAATAATTTTTCAATACCCTAGTAGCATTTTTAGTACCATTATTTCGAATTTAGATAACATATTTAAGGAAATATTACTTAATCAATTGATTCATGAAACAAAATCAAGCAAAACTGAGGAAAAATATCATTTATTTTTTTCTTCAAACTTGTAAATTTAAGCCTCAATACCTTTTTTTTTTTGTAAACTTTAGTATTTTAACAAAAATACATATATTGGCTTTCTAGAAAAATAACAAACTGCACCCCTTGTGAAGAGCTAAAAGTTTACAAAATTAGAGAGCAAGATAACTTTTTTCTAGATAATTTTCCATGTACATACGCATGCAAGTATTACAGTAAAAATGTAGAAGTAGTGAGAACTTTTTCAAGTGCCTCGCTTACATGACATACATACATAAACACGCACATATGTATGAGTATAAATATGTATTTTTAATTCTCTATGGAGGATCGACGGGTAAAACCTGTGGTTCCTCCGTCGCTACCTAAAAAGACCAAATTGTTTTGAACAAGCAATGTTTTTTCCCTATCATTTAGCTTTTTTAAAAAGATTCTTGTGCGAAATTATATGATTTCTTTTCTACAGAAATAAGAATTTAAAAAAAAGACTGGATAAATAATTAAAAACTTAAAATTAGTTCCATAAAAATCTACCAGCTGTTTATTTTAAACTAGTGGCATCCGCACTGCTTTGCCGGTAATAGAAAATTAAAAGGTCTTTTGGTTCGCCTGTATATTTACAAATAATGTATGGTGAATTTTCTCGCCAATTGGGTTGTGCCCATGTTACTATGATAATTTCGTAATTTGCTCGTCCATCTTATGATATTTTTGTTCTTAAAATTGGATTGGAAAAAGAACCACATCGAATTTTTGAAAAATCGCTTCGAGGTGCACACCCCCATGATACAAGCTAACTTTGTGCCAAATTTCATGAAAATCGGCCGAACGGTCTAGGCGCTATGCGCGTCACAGAAATCCTGACAGGGGATCCTGATCCGGGACATTCAGCTTTATTATTAGTAAAGATAAAGATAAAGAGTACAATAAAAGTACAAAGCCATTGAAGTATCCAGTGGTGTCCAACCTTTTTCTGCCGGAAGGCCGCACCTCATATTAAAATCATTCACGTGGGCCAGAACACACATAAAATTCCAAAATATTTCATTATTTTCTAAATGACATAAGAAACTATTAAACAGAATAGAGCATTTTGAACCAATAATTGTTGTTTTCAATTACTTGATGTTTATTTTATGAAATGCATGTTTTTCAGACACTAATTTCTGAATATTTAGCTCTAAATTTGTGATGTTGTCACTTCTCGTGCTTTTCGATTCGTAACATTCAACAAAACAACGGACCACATGAATCAGTTTAACGGGCCGGATGTGGTCCACGGACCGTAGGTTGAGCAGCACTGTATTAGGCTATTAGAGTTTCAAACAAAGGCTAATGTGAATGATAAGATTGTTACATTAAATAGAGAGTATGTTATGAATAAAGCTGTTTAAATGTGATTCATTACTATTAAGTAATCAAAATGTTAATGTTTTTTTCTTATATTTTTGTTAACAAATTTTCAAAAGAAATGTCAGAAAGTATGTTTAGAATAAACACGAACTCATGTTGCAAATTGAAATTGTGTTCAGAATAAACATGAACTCATGCTGCAATTTGAAATTATGTTCAAAATAATCATGAACTAATGTTGCAAGTTGAAATCATCTTCAGAATAAATATAAAATAATGTTGCAATTTTGCTTTCCTTAGAAGAAAAAACCCTTTGTTTCCTGGAAACTAAGGATAAAACATTTGAAGTGATGCGTCAGCTTTATCTACAATAACACCGAAAACAACCTCCATCAAGTGCCGGTATCAAATCAGCGTACTTGTGAACAAATTCAAACGAACCAGTAGTCCAGGATGGTCATCCAGGTCGTATGTCATCCGCCACGGGAAATTTACTCACAAGTAGACTGATATTGGTCCTTGTTGGTGGCAATTTCTGTATTTTTGCTGACACAGCCGACGCATCTCTTCATAGGTTTAATCGCCAGTTTTAAGGAAACGATGGCTATTCTTTCTTCTAGGGGGAGTTTTTCTCTAAACACCTGTTATAGAAATCAAAAAATTAGTTTTTACATGGAAATGGATCGTTATATTTGGAACACCCTATATTTTATATGCAAGTATCGTTGCATACAAGAAGAAGAAAACTGATCACAATACTTTTAATCTCGAAAAAAATGGGGTTGTTTCCTTCAGTCAAAAGTACTATTTTTAGTCACTTGAATTGATAGAATGAGTAAAAAAAAAATAACATGGACCCACAAAATACTTTCATTTTCCCAACAGTTATTTTTTAATTAATTTTTTAAAAATGTCCGATTTTGAAAACAATTCGTGGTCTTTATGACGTCACAAATGATGCAATTTGGCGCATCTTTCTATCGCGTTTCCACGTTATGATAATCAAGCAGCAAATTAAAATTGCGCTCTACGCTTGCTATCAACCATATCGTTGCCAATACACGTGAGTAAAGATGCAATTAAATATTTTTCTCCGTGAATGGCAACACTGAATGGCATTTCATCATTTTTGATGTCACACGACAGAAATGTAAACAATGAAAGCGCACTGATTTAAGTAATTTTTTTAAAATATTAAACTTGAACAAATTATTTAAAAAATGGTCAGATCCTATATTTTTAAGCATGCTCTTTCAGAAAAAATACTTTTAAAATTTTGGAAACGACCCCATTCCAAACGTTTTAACGAAAAAGTTATTTTTTCTTCATGCTAAGTACATAAGAGGGAGCGCAAGATAGCGAATAAAAGTTTTTCATTAAATTTAGACAAAAATAAAATGCAACAATTTTTTTCCAATTAAAAATTTAAATAAATATAAGGTTAAGAAAATGTGTCTCTTAATTCAGTGACACCAAATCAAATTATCAAAATGTAGAGTGTGTGAGAGCACATCAGTATGGCGTAATTTTTCAAAAATAGTGCTTTAAATGTGTATGAGTATAAAATTTATGGTTGAAAAATATTTTGACTCAAGTTTATTTTGGTGTTACTGATTAATTTCGTACTCAGTATAATCAAATCTAATTATCAAAATGTAGTATGTGTGAGTGCACCGGAACGTCGTAGTTTTTCAGAAATAGTGCTTTAAACATGTTATTCTTTAAAATGTGTTGTACGATTTCTGATTGACAAATATTTCGACTCAAATTTAATCTTAATAATTTGAATATAGTTTTTTAACATAAAATTTGAAGATAAAGTAAAGTTACTAGACAAGAGTGCATGCAAATAGCATAGTATTGGCGATAAATCTACGAAATACTTTAACTGGTTTAATTTTGGATGAATTCTCTTTGAATTCATTTTTCGCATTTTAGATGTAGGTACACCACAACTTTGTTTATCCAGACTAAATTTGACCAAAGGAAATATGGATCTTTGTAACAAAACTACAAAATGCCGTTTCTCGCAAATACTTTACCATGCGTAGTTCAGCTGCAATTGTGCCGGACATATTGTTTGTTCAATTAGTACTATACTTTTTTGTACGCATCTATTCTATGCATCAGTTGTACGTTTAATCAAAACAGAAACCGAATGTTTTGCGTATTTATAGTTCTGTTTGTGTAAAAATAATCTGTTCTGTTAAAAATAATTATTTTAGTGAATTTTTTTTATAAAGTTTAATCCTGATAAGTCGGAGATCCGGATAAATGGGGGCCGGATAAGCGAGGATCTACTGCATTCTATTGCGAGGTCAAAATATGAGTTTAAACTAATATCTTACTCTATACCTTTGTGTTATGTTTCATCACATTTCATTTTTAATTTTAAAAATTTTGGTACTCTTAGATTAATTGTGAGTTTCAGTTTTGCTTAAACTTATTTATCTGTTGATGACAAATGACTTAATTTGTAACGGCTACAGTAAATTTAACACACTTGCTCTTTTTCACTTTGCACATCTCTGCACTTCATTTAACTTAGCCTAAACAGGCTAAATATTATTGAAACAGGTAAGGTCCTAGTTTGTGATAAAAAATGAAATATTTAAAGTTTCAAATTAAATTAATGATCGTCACATAATTGTACAAAATTATAAACAATATTTATTACAAAGGTTTTATACAAAACACTTGTTGATTGATGACAGTAAAATGAACTTTTCAAATTTCCTTTTTAGTCCAATATTCTTCACAAATTGCTTTCCCCCCCCCCCCCGGATCACACGCAAAGCAAGGGGGTAAAGGAAAAGGATAAAACATGATTGCTTTATTTTTGTTTGAATTTGAATCAACTTTTCAACCACGACTTCAGCAATGTTTTCGCTTTTAAGGATACACATTTTGACTTCAAAAGTGTTTCTGAGAAAAGTTATTATTCTTCTAATATCTGTAATGTCTCCTGTATTTTAGTACTGTATCTTTTTTTTTAAGTTTAAATATTGCGAAAATATTTCGCACATACAGACATAAATAGATTATTTTATTCTTGTGTGTGTGTGTTGCTGAATTTTGAAATATACAAATGTATTAATAGCATAGTACTCTATTTTTCATCCATAATTTTCCAACCTTCTTATGTCTATAACAATAAAAATATCCACTCCAAAGCATAACTAATACATATGCTCTGACTAAATATAAAAATAAAAATACATTCTGAACTCAGCTGTCAAAATTTCAGAAATGTTGAGAACTGGAGTTGTTTACAGCAATTTCCATAAAGAAATTTCAAATGTAAAAAAAAAATACATAGCATTTTGAACTTGTTTGAGTATTTGTTTTATTGACAAAAAAATATATAATTTGAGCGCTAAATGGAAGAACGTAGTGGATTTTATGCAGAAAATTATTATTATTGTTCTTTTAATTTTATGCTGTTCAATATAAGTACACTTTTGAGCGAGTTACAGTTTCTGATGTCGAGAAATCAGTAAGCATTGCCAGTTTAAGAAAAAAAAAGGAAAGTATTGAAAACGCATCATCAGAAAAACTTACTGAAGTTTAACATTAGTAGAGTAATGATTATGAAATTTTTCGGGGAATAAATCTAACGGGTTTTCACTGCAAAGAGTTTAATGATTATTTAATGTTATTTTTTTAAATGTTTGTTAAAGTTGAGGAACAAATGCTTTGCACGTGATTAAAAAAAATATATGCCACATAGTGACGAAATTATTTTTTAAGGTAGAGAAAAACAAAATATGTAAAGAAAAAAAGATTCTGATTTTGGTACGCAATATTTTGTTAAATTTTAATTTAAATTGCTTAATTCTAAGTATTTTCATTATGACTATTTGTATTTGTAATAGTTTTTTTTTGTAATTTATTCTTCTAAATAACTGTACAGTGGAATCAACAGTAGATTGTAAGTAGAAAAAGCTTTTGTTATAGCGAACAAAAACTAAAAAACATGATCAGGCATTGCATGATTTACTTGCCACTGTCAAGTGATTTTTCTGATGGGGTGCGTGTGTTTTAATTTAATCAGTTTTGTTTTATAAACAATCCGCATCGACACATAAAGCTCAGCCACTATATTTGACTGCATAAAACATAACTAGAGACACATAATACATGCGGATTAATAAAAGAGAATAACATGAATTGGTTAAAAACAACAGAAATGAATCAATATTTAGAACTTTGTCTTGAAACCCTAAATATTTGATTAATTTAACTGAAATTAATGATAAGCGATATTGTGAAGGTGGCACTAGGCATGTTAAAGGAAAAAAGGGAAAATACTCCCCATGTAGTGTATAAATCTGACTTTGATAACATTTGTATTTTGCGAAGTCTCTTTTATCCTTTAAAGCATATTTTGTGGTTTTCGTTTTTTTTTTCTTTTTTTTTGCACGTTTCAGACACCATTTGTTTTACTTTTAGAAGCTTAATTTTCAAACTGAATTGCTTGTTTATTTATGTAATTGCTCAGTTATTTTTTACGTTTCAGAGTTTTTCGGTAATGTGTCACTATTATAGGATTAAAAGAAAAATAGTTTTGCCTATTATAACGTAACTCGAATGTTCAAAACTTTGATAAAAATTTCCCCTTAATTTTTCTTAATATGTATAGTATATTTAATTAGAATCTTAATGTAAATTTAAGAAATAAGTAGTAGATAAAGTTTTTGCTTAGTTGCAAGGAATATATCTTTATTTTTTATTTATTATTTATTTATTGTTTCAAACATTTTAAAGGGCATTATTTACTGTAGGCACTTGTATGAGTTTTTGGTCGTCAAAACTCGGGTTCTTACTATGCGAACTTAAAATAGAAATATATTTATTCTCAATTATTTCTAAATGACCTGGTCTCATAATAACCTTTTTAAAAAAAATCCTCAGTTATGTGTTTCGGATCGTAGGCTGGTCAAAACAATCCTTCTAAAGCTTCACAAACCCTTAGTTTTATGGGATGAAAAAAAAAACTTTCTGGGCAAAAATGAAATAAACTGGATCTTTTTAGCATCGTACGATATTTAACAAACTATGTAGGGAATTCCTCAAAATGAATATTCATTTGCAGATGAAAACTACAATATGAATTCCCGACTTTTGCTCATTAAAATTTATTACTTTAGCACCTAGTTAAGAAACTTAATTTCTCATACAAAATGGTAAGGATTTTCAACTGTGATACTGGATACTATACTCTGTACAAAATTGCAGTATCAAATGTACCCCTCTTTTTTAACGGTAAATTTTTGATGTCATATAACTAATTCCTTACTTAATCAAAACGATGCTTTTATCTGCATTTAAATGATCAAATAAATATTTCTTATAACTAAACAAAAGTTTTTTTTTCTTGAATCATTGCTTTAAAAATGTATTGAACACTTTTTTGGAATAAAAAGAGTTTTTCCAAAGACAATATGGCTAATGATAAAGCATAGCTTTCTTTTATTGTAAAAAATAGCAGATCATTGTTCTTGTAATCGGATTAAAATACGTTTAATTTCTCGTTAAGCAGTGCTGTAGTTGAGAGAGGGAAGCGCAGGGGCACGTCGTACCCCGAAATATTGATTTATTATTCAAAAAATAATAAAACTTCAATATAAATTTATTTCAGATCATCTAGCAAAATAAATAACTTTTAAAATAAAAGCTAGCTAAGTAATTCAAACTGACATTTCTTGGCTTAACAAGAATTCGTCAATCATGACATCCACCCTATAAACAGGTGAGTTTCTCGCTCGAAATATTTGCCCATAACTACAGTAAACTCTCATTAATTCGGACTCTATTTACCCTATTAAACCGGACTTTACTTAATCTGGACAACTATTTAAATGGACATACTATGCAAATAAAATGAGAGTTAGCGCAACAAAATATTTTTGGAGATCGTCCTTTGTATTTTTGTATTTTCTCTTATGCAATTTTATGTTTCATTCTCATAGATTCTCAATACAATATTTACTGTGTTCAGTAGTTTCTTTGACTCAATTTATAAATTATTTTGTTTAAGTCGTACTTTTATTGATATGGACGACCTGGATTCCCCCTTCCCCTAATTTACAGCATTTTCACTAAGCATGAATCTTGGTATTTATAAAGATAAAAAGTAACAACCTAAGGTAGTGTAAAACACAATGGATTCAAGTCGGTAATGTATTTTCTGCGTTTGCTGATTGAAATCTATTACGGTTCCCTTTCGTTTAGATACTAAATTTCTGCTAAAAAGTTGTAATGGTTTTTAACTGCTGTACCATATATAGTAATGAGCATGAAATTGTGGTGTCAAATGCTCCATTAAAGAAAATAATTATATAAGAATTAAAAACCCTGGCAAAATTTTCTTGTCTTATTACTACTTTCTTAATTAAAAGAATACTTTAAAGCTACATTTAAATGATCAACTGAATATTTCTAACAATTTAACAATAAATAATTTTTTGAGTTACTGTATTTGAAAACATACTGATCTTTTGTTGGAAATAAAAAGAGCTTTTCAAAGTAGAAATTTCTGAAGGCTCCATAAAATGTTCCGTTCAAATTCCTAATTGTAAATCAAAATTTTATTTTCTTAATTGAGGTAGTGAGAGGCAAAGGGATGTAAATCTCAAAATTAAAAATTTGGAGACAACCAGGACAAATGGTAAATGAACCCATCCTTTGTCTTTATGCAAGAGGTAGTACTAGTAGACCTGGTAGGTGCTGCTGTATAGCATTATTTAGAAAAAAAAATTCAATGAAAGTCTATCTAGGACGTAACCTTTATACGCGTTTTACTTAAAAATTGAAAATGAACACTTATACATCCCTTTGCTTCTCAATGCTTCAATTGTATTTTATTTTAGGGAATGAAGTTAAAAGCTATCACACCACTTTCAGCAAATTTGATCCTTATCTCTGTTTTCATCTTAAGGTTTTACTTCATCATGTCCCTGCACCCTTGTCACATTTCAAACTAAAATTGCATAACATTTAATAGCTGCAGTTTAGAGAAAAGCACTGTTATAATGCTTAAGTATGGGATTGTGAGATAAAATAAAACAGTTAAAATAACTACTTTTTTTTTTTTTTTTTGAATAAAAAAAATGGAAATTCGCTGTGAAAATTACAGCACATAACGAAAGAACAATGTATTTGTAATGAAATTTGCATTGAAAAATTATTTTTTATTTATGGCACTAAATTAGTGCCTTAAAAAAAATAGACACTTTCACTTTTTTTTTATCGGGAAAATAGAAAAATTAAATATATTTTTGACAAACATTTTTAATTTGATAACTGAAGATATGTTGATCAAATAAGCGTGTAAATATGAAAAACAATGAATAAATGAATAGAAAATGAAACAATGAAAAGTAAATAAATAAATTACTTACTATATGGGGAAAAAGTGTGTGAATAAATAAGAATAAGTGAATGAATAAATAAAAAATAAATTAATAAATGAAGGGACGTAAATGAATTAATTAATATTTAAATACACGTAAATGATGTACCAAATAATTGAGTAAGTAAACTAAATAAAGTATTCCACACTACCCCATCCACTTAGCCCCGCATGCATTGGACTAATTGTATCAAACATTAAAACTATAAATAAGCTTAATAATAAATAAAAAAATATTTCAGAATATTAGTAGAAATAATTTAATAGTTAAAACGTTAAAACAAAAACTTGATCATTTTATAATAACAAAAATAGTTTTTGACTTACAACAAAATATTACAATATGAGCATCCATTTTTGGAAATTGCTTGTATTATCATGTGCTTTGACCATCAAAGTTTTTTTTTTTTTTTTGACTGGGATAGACTATACGCGTTGCTACATAGTTAACCCCTTCAGACCTGGTGTCCGGTATACCGGACATACACTTTAAACAACTGCTAATCATTTAATAATTGATTTAATTAGTTGATTTTTTTGTAGTTGACTCTTTACATTCTACTTATTATAATCTGTGAAATAATTTTTCGTTTTGGAATTGACAACACTGACATATAAGGATTGAGAGATAGAGAGTGGCTCATTTTTCCAACCATGGATTTTCATCTGAAAAGCGAGGTTTTTTCCTGATTTTTTTAAAATATATAATCTTTAATTAATCGTTTCAAACGCTTATATTATGTTTTATAATTGTTCGTAGAACATTTTATAGTGAAATTTGTTCGGTATTTTATCGTTTTTGTATATGAAATATTGATTTCAAAAATATAAGTCCGGAATATTGGACGTGCCATAACTCTTTTAATTTTTCTAATGCAAACTCAAAATTTTGTCTATAAGATATTCTTTACCATAGTACACTGTGTACCAAATATCAACATTTTTGGTCCAATATTTCATAATTCTGAATGAAGGGGTTAAAACATTACCAGATATGTCTCGCTAAAAACAGTATAAATATATCACCATTTCACTTTGCTCCACATTCCCCCACTTTTATTTTATCCAGCACGTGTGATGCCACGCTTCCTCTTACTCCCTCCCCTTCCTCTTTGTCCACCCCTAACTGTCACAATTTCCCAACCGTCCCCTAACCCTCAAAACGCGACATCATTTGGTTAGACAATTCCTTATTCATTTTTTTGGTGGAAAATTGCGACAAATCAACCCATTTACACTTCACTGCACTATGCGTGCAGCCGTAAAAAAACAACATTTACAGCGCAAATTGAGTAACCTTATAAATATGTAACACTAAAATGCTAGTAAGATTGTATGCTTTGCGATTCTTTTTTCTTGCTGAAATTTATAAGAACTTTTTCTAGCACTTAAAAAAATGATTTAAACGTCGTACTATATTTCATTTTTAACTTGAAACATTCTGAAATTTGAGAACCGTTTGCTAGTTTTGGAAGCAATTTTGCACAAGATTTTGAGAACAATATTCTTGGATATTTTTGGTTTTTTCTGTCTGGATATTAGTTTTCAGAGATTCATTGTTTAAAAAAAAGTAATAATAATAAATAAATAAATAAATAAAAAATTAGTGTCTCAAAAAACAAATAAATGATAAACAAAAAGGAAGTAAATAAAATAAAAATTATAGACTCTTTTAAAGATATTATATCCGGTATATTTAAAGTAAACGTCAAATCTAGTCAAGTTGGTTGGCTTTTTTTTTCCTTGCAGAAACCAGGGAGAAATAAATGAAAAAAAAATCAATCATTTAAATACAATGAACGCAGTAATTTATATTCTATGTCGCTTGGAGCAAACTAATATTTATTGTCAGCAACATCAATTGTTTTAGTTTTTGTTTTAGTTCAGTTTCAATTTCGGTGCATTTCTTCAGTGACAACACTTGATTCTTAATGTAATCTTTTTGTTCTTGAAATTAGTTGTGTAAATTTCGAATTTTACAAACATGCGGAAATGCAAGGAAAAAATGCATAATAATGATAATAATAATAATAGTAGTAATTGTTATTATTTTTACAGTAATAATAGATAAATAAATAAGTAAAAAGTCATAGAGAGGGGAAAATGTAGAGCAAGAAACGTTATAGGGCACTATGTTTAGGACAAGTAATACCTTCTATCACCGATGTTTCAGTGTGTTTAGGTGGGCGTGTGCTCAAAAATAATCAACTTTCTTAAAGGGTACATACAAAACAGAAATATTTTTGACACAAAACACTATTTTACATCTGAATCTTATACAGAATAAGATATTCTAGGATTTTTTAAATAAACCTTTCAAGCGCTAAACTTTGTAAAACTGTCCGATTAAATGTTTAAACTCTTAAACAATTTTCAGAAAACTTTTGAAAATAACTTATTGCATTAGAAATATGTTATATATTTAAAGCTATAAGTTCTGATGGATCATTTTTTTAATGTAGCATCTCTGCCTTTTAAGCTCTTTAGTCAGAGGGATGGTGGGATATTTGTTTGGAAGTACATCAACTCTTCAGAAAATTAGGCTTCTGAAAATTCTTACGAAAATAAAACCATACGTATTCAATATTCATGGCCATGGTTAATTTTAGTATAGAAATTGTATAA
Organism: Uloborus diversus; assembly: GCF_026930045.1. Classification (NCBI taxonomy): domain Eukaryota; kingdom Metazoa; phylum Arthropoda; class Arachnida; order Araneae; family Uloboridae; genus Uloborus; species Uloborus diversus. Next base: position 16,708,632 of record NC_072735.1, read on the forward strand.
TGTATGCGATCAAATCTTTTAAAGAAACCACTTCTCAGTTTAAAATGAATTCTCAATTAATTATGCTTGGAAAAAAAGATGGTTTTAAAGGACAAGATATATCAAACTAGTTTTTAATTCTACTTATATATTGCTTGTGGGACCTTAAACACAATTACTTTCTTTCCATTTTAACCCCATACTTCAACACTAATTTTAATTTTTCTGCTCTAATTTTTTACTTCTGTTTAATTCTTGCGATTAAATTACTAAAAAATAAATACTTTACACTTAAAATTAACCTTAAATTTTACATACACGCCTTCTTGACTTTAGCACATTATCATGATTTTCAGAAAGAGATAAATAGCACAGTGTAGTTTTGGTTAAAATACATTTATAAAAAATTTCCAAGTTCAACATATACATAATAAATTTTACAACATTGGTACGTAGCTCAGTAAAAGAATGGCAGTCATAAAAGGATCATGAAACCATTTTGAATCGTCAGTTTCGGTAGTTATCATCTTAACAGAAGTCCATAAAACTATAACGTAAGGTAGTTTTGAAACGCAATTTGAACGCATCCATATTCATAGAACTTCTTAAATATATTATGTACTGTTTGGTATCTCATCATTTTTTTATTGAAATATTTTTTTTACATGAATAGAATTAGTTTTGACTACATGTAGGACGACATTTGACTTTTATTAGGACTTACTTGAAACCTTTTAAGTAATTTATTTAAGTCTCGTTTTCTACATTTTTTGGATTTTTTTAAATTGCTTTATTAGCAACAATGCCTTAACATCAATCATACATATTTCTGTATTTTATTTAGACCATTAAAGTTCTAACCAATGAGAAACAAAATGAAAAAAAAAAAAAAACATGTATATTTACTGGAGCTTTTATTTATCATTTAGCAAATCATGACTTACTTTTATGTGTGTCCAAATCACAACACAGGATTTTTTTTATTTATTTATTTTTTTTCCTTCTAATCTTTCCTCACCACTTGAAAAATGAAAGATAGTTTTATTTTTCATCAACACATTTAAAGTTTCAGATATGCAAGAATGATTTTGCTAAATTCTTGCTTCAACTTTTCTAAACATTTAGAAAGATAATTTTTAACTAAGTTTAGAGACATGAAATGATAATTTTAATAGTTGAATAATATTTAGAGTCTTCCTTCACCAAAGACGCTTCAAAATTCACTTTATATTTTCAGATACAGGAATATGTTCCTGAATTACAGATTATGTTTTATGAATTCAAACGAAATTTGTGGTTTTAGAAAAATTACTACGCATACAAACTAAGAAAAATTATGACTTTGGATTATGATAATCGCTAAAATATTTCTTCGTATAACGTTAAAGAGTATAAAAAATGCCTTTTGGAAAGCAATGTTTTTTTTCTGAAAACACGATTTACCAAACTAAATCTGTAGTATAGTGACTTTCAAAAAGAGGAAAGAGAGAAAAAAAAGAGAGAGAAAAAGAAAACAAAAGTATTTGGAGGGGGAAAAACGCTTTAAAATTGATTATTTGAATCTAGGAAGTCTAAAAAAAGGTGCAATATTTGATAAGTTTAAAATCCCCACATCGCACTAATTAATTTTTCCTTGAGTTCAGCCTTAAAATTAATTTGCTGCCTTTATTAAGTATTGTCTTCATAATTTCTATTACTCATTTTTGTTTTTGGCAACGATTACGAAACATGTGCCACTAACCAATCACGGTGGAGCAAGTACAGTGAACTCTCTCTCTATCTGAACACTCTAATGTGAACACCCGATATTCTAACTACATTTTGATGGTCCCGACGAATACATATGCATTATCCAGTCACCCTCAAAAATGAACACCCCCATAACTTGAACACTTTTTCGGTCACATGAGTGTTCAGAATAGAAAGAGTCTACTGTATAATAATAGTTTCAAAGAAAAACAAATGTGTGGCGAAAAGTTGAAGAGAGACTCGAAAACCTGAAATATCAGGACAGTTCAAAAATTTTCAAAAACTTATGAACCATAGTTTTGTGCTTTCAAAGTTCAACCTTAAAATTAATTTGTTAATTTTATTAACAATTAACTTTATAATTACTATTATCTATTTTCGTTTTTGGCAACGATTAAAAACCTCGTACCATCCAATAAAACTGACACCAGGCCAGAGAAAGTGCAACAAAAACTTTCAAGGAAAGTTATAAACTGTCAAGTCTTTATTTTGATGGTCAAAGTAACATTTCCCAGTAAGCTGGAAATAAAATGCTTGTTGAGAATAACCTAGTACTATAGGTACCAGGCCTAATAATTGCGTAAAGAAAAATTCAACGGGCGTGTCGCCGTTTCCTTTCTCAGAAGTGATTATTCATTTCGAGGTTGTCACATCCATAAATGCCGTTCCGTATCTACATCTACATAATTGTGTTCGTTGCTCGGCTCTTCTTGATTATTGGTCCCCTGGATTTCAAGAAATCGTTATTTAAACAGACTGGATGCCTTGTAATAATACACATGATTCAATACGATATATGTATTAAATATTTTTGTTTTTAATTTCATCATAAATTATCAGTTGTGTAACATTAAAAAGTAGCAATAACATTTAAGTTTATATGTTGGAAAAAAAATGAAGAAAAACTTTAATTTGATGGGCATGTATTCATGAAGTATTGCTGCTATGTACAGTTTCAATTGTTGTTCAGAAAGCATATAATTTACTAAAATTGTTCAGGCGTAAAATTTAAAAATGTTCTTAAAATAAATCACAAAAACTACTCTTATGAAAGTTTTGCACCTTATTTTCTTAAGAACACAAGTTTACCGTTAAAATCCATTGATACTTTTAAAAAAAGGATGTTTAAAATGTGTAAATCTTATTTTTAAATAGTTTAAAATAAAAATTATATATATATATATATATATATTATATATATATATATATATATATATATATATATATATATATATATATATATATATATTATATATATATATATATATATATATATATATATATATATATATATATATATATATATATATATATATATATATATATATATATATATATATATATATATATATATATATATATATATATATATATATATATATATATATATATATATATATATATATATATAGAGAGAGAGAGAGAGAGAGAGAGAGAGAAAATTGCATTAATGTTCTATTAGCATAAAACAAAATATTTAAATTTCATTAAACTTTGAATTGCAAAGCTTTGAAAGTACACTAAAATGTATGCACAATGAAATTGCATAGTTGTAGAATCGAACATTGCGCTTAGCTTCTGTGAAATAGAAAAACAGTAACCAAGAGAAATTTCAGAATCAAATTCTGTACTGTTCTACACTTATACCACAGAAAAATGATTTTTATTTTGAGTAAAAACTATAATTTATTAATTAATAAAACCAAATGTATTTAACTTTGAAGAAATAACTTTTACTTGCTCCTGTACAGAAAAATTTCAAAAATGATGATTTTAGAGAGGAATTTATGATACAAAAAAAAAAAAAAAAAAAAAACATACACACAATATGAATTGATAACCGCCTCCTTTTTAAAGTCGGTTAAAAAAACGATTAAAAGGCTCCTTCGAACTGTTATGTTTAGCCTTATACAAAAAAAAAAAAGAAATATTGAAACTATTTAATCTATTTGATAAAATAAGGAAAACATAGTCGCTTGTCTGATGCTTCAATTTCTTGAATCGCAACCAAAGCCACCCAGGCAAAATATTATCTCTGTATCAAACTTTACTCATTTTAACAGCTTTCCATTACTTATAATGCTAAAAAAAATTCCTATGCATTAAATACTACAACTGAAAAATCATTAAGCTATATTAATAAATCATTAAGCTATATTATAATCATTAAGCGTATGTATCTTTTAGGTTATACATACATTATAAATTGGAAAAACTACTTAGTTACTGCTAGAAAAATTCGTTTATTTATATTAAGTTCCAATAATTATCGAAAGTAAAATAACAATCACTCCATGAAAAACAAACTTTTTCTTTATTGACGTGAATAAAATCAGTACTTTATAAAATGTTAACAAAATAGAAAATACCATTAAAAAAAATGAACTGCGTTTAAAAAGTCTTAAAAGTATGAAAAAAATGAGCACATTTTATGTATTTTTGACAGAAGATACTTTTAAAAAAGTTAAGGAATAAGAAGGGTGGTAATCTATGCTTCAGTACACTATTATTATACTTCTATTTTTTGTTCAGGTAAAAATGAGCATTTTTCAACAAAAATCAAATTTTCATTTGCAACTAAACAATTAGGATAACATTTAAACAATTTTCATCAAGCATTAATGCAATGCATCCATATAATGTATGTATGTGTGCACGGGCGCCCATATGCAAAATTGTAAGGGGGGGGCTCAGATATTTTAACCATGGTTTAGCATGATATTTTCCCCTCGAAAACAAATTTCAGGACAGATTAGAGTCATTAAAATTGGACATTTTTAATTACTTATTCATTAATGTCTGGAAAAGAATTTTTTTTACATTTTTGCAAAGAAAAAAATACTAAAAACAAGGAAGTTCTAATTTCTAAGGGGGACTCGAGCCCCCCTCGCCCCCCCCCCCCCTATATGGGAGCCCTTGCGTGTGTGTCCATACGCTTTTTTTTAACTCGGTGCTTAACTTAAGGTTAATAAAACATTAAAGAGCGAAAAAAAAAAAAAAAAAAAAAAAAACGAAATTCTCTATTAAGCATTTATGACCCTAAAGTAGCAAAGGCAGCACTATATGTTTATAAAAATGTTTAAACAATGTTTCTAGAAATAAAAAAAAACAAGTGTCAAGATTAAAAATATGCTATTAAGCCTTTCAATAACCATTGTACTATTTTGAATCATACAACGTTGTGAAAATCAGAGTATTTACAACTAAAATGTAGACTTCATTAAATTTCCCCCAAAAGCACGATATCTACAGAAACTATGAGCAGCTGCAGTTAGCAAAGAAATTACTAAAAATTAAGCAAGAAAAATAAGTCAATAATTTGTAAAACAATGTTAAATCCTATTTGTTTTTCTTTTATTCAAGCTCTTCCAGTTACATTTAATTAAGTTTTAATTATGGATAAAAACACAGATGTATTTTAAAATCAAACTGAAGAATTCTAAGTAGGTACAAAGTTTCTTAAATGTTTATCCCGTATCTTTTTAAAAATTGTAAATGACATGATAAAACTTTTTGAATATGAACTATTTGAAACAAGTATTAAAAAAATCACTATAAGAAATATGAAATTTTGCAGTAAAAATGTAAATACTTCATACAGCTAAGCTAAAAATTAAACCTTTTATCACGTACTTAACACAATAGGAATTACCACTAAACGTTTGTTTACACTGTATTTGCTGCTGTTGATTCTACACTATATTCATGAAGCAATGATTTTTATAGATTAATTAGTCTTGGTACATCATTCGTAATAGTTATTATTGAGTTATTTCCTGAAAAAATATCAGAAATTTTCAAAAAAAAAAAGAAAAGAAAAAAAAAAAAGTTTAAAAGTAAAATATGTTTTTTGCCATTAGTTTATTTTACAGCGTGTAACTAATACTTATTTACAATTCATCCACTACAACTACATTGAAAAATGTTGAAAAATAATTTTATGAAATTAATTTTTATCCCTCTCCCTATTAAATAAATTCGAATGTAAACATCTTTAAAAAATTTAAATAATTAAAATAAATGTTGTTCAGTTTGAATCTGTGTAAGGTATTTCAAATCGTGGCATCAGTTCTGTTTAGAACAGCACCGGCATATCCATCTTATGACACCTGTTAGATAGCTCCATTCCGTTCAAATAGCCAACTATGGCGCATCCTAAGATGGCCAGCTGAGCGAAGAAGACATCTGATAAGGGGTTATCACGAAACGATAAAACAGGTGGTTTTAAACTGTCCAGACATTCATTTCAGTAAAAAATCTTACCCAACGAATAACTTTCAACCTTCCACGGTAGAACCAAAACAGACGTAGAAGAGGTGAGGGGTGGACAACAAACAAGGATCTTTGGAGGATTTATTCCTTCAAGAAGAGAGAGGGGGAAGAGGCAACTGGATGTTTCCCAGTCAGGGGATGGGCAGACGACCAAAAGGGATGTTCTAATGAAGACTTACCTCTGGCGATGTCCATCGTATCAGGGGATTCCCCGAACGTAAGGTGGTTCTTACCTGATGGAAAAGGGCATCGGACTCTGTGGGTAAGGGATTGAAGTCAATGTGCGACCGAAACGGTTCACAGCCATGGCAGGTCTCTTCCCTCCTACCAGAGGACACCGGAAAACCCGAGAAACCGGGCATTATGCAGTGCCCGGACCATCTCTGTCCATTGCGCATGCGCAGAGTCTTCGATCCGATTACCGTCCCCCTTGTCTCCAAGGTAGTTGCAGCAACGGGAGCCAGAAATCGATAATACTGAAACATAACCCTATACCACATTTATTTTACAGCAGCCTTTCTTGAATTATTTATCAGAAGCCAGAAAATCTTTCCTTTTACCTCTAAAGCCTAATCTAGTCTTAAACCCAACTTTTCCATCTCTCGCACCCTACCCTACCCCCCAAATCCTAGGATATATTCCTCTGGATTAAAAGTCTCCCAACCTAGGGAGGACGGGCGCATCTAATCTGGCGGGGGAGGTTGGAATGAGAATGGGAGGGGCGATGAATTGAAACTCGACAATAAGCCTCGGGGAGGGGGGGAGATGGTCAGGTGGGGAGGCACCTCAGCCCTAAACCCCAATCAATAACACACGCGGAGAAAGAAAATGGGAAAGATCTTTTTTTTAGGATCTTTCATTAGTTGCTAGGCTCGCAGGATCCAGTAGGTATTTCACATCGTCAATGTGTGCACCAGTATCGATCTCAGTAGGCAGTCATCCCAAAAAGCGGCCTTGTGGAATCGGTAGCTCTTTCATCGATCGTTTGTCACACCCCCTCCCCCCCATCGCATCCAGGTCACTGTTGCCATCGCTTCTCCATCACTTCATCTCGAGCGTCACCGTTCCCAGCAACGTCAAACTCTTTACCAGCATCTGGGCAGGTTCTTTTCTCTTAACGGTGCTTTTAATTTTAGATTTGGGCCGCGAAGGAAAATCGAAAACAGAAGCAGGGTGTTTGTTATTCGCTGTGAAATTAAAGGACTTCAGCCGGCATTCTAGTTAAAGATGTCTCGTGATTCCTATAAGAAAACTCGGAGTATAGAATGTTCTTAATCCGGAGTTACGCTGTACATTTTTGTGGGGGAAAATATGTTCACTTATAATGAATAATGAATAAATACCTTTGTGCTGAAAATTAGAACAGTTAGTAATCCAACGTTGTGAAGCACAAAAATTGAAAAATTATTGCAGACACGTGTTTCGGTGTTACAAGGAACACCTTTTTCAATGCTAAGAAGTGTGAGCTTCTGGATGAAAAGTCATCCGAGAAAAGCAACATGGTGGAACAGGAGATAGTATAAATATCAAAAAATAGAAATTAAACAAAAACAAAAAAAGATAAAATGACACCTGGAGGCATAATTTATTATATAATTCCAAATAGTTTGAAACATACTGTAGCGGTTTCTTTTTCCAGTGGCTCATAAATTCATTAAAAAAATTTTTTTTAGCAATTATTAATTTTGTCATCGCTCTGAATATGAAGCATAGTTTTGAAATTTCTAAAAATTTCTAACGTTAGTTATAGTAATAGCAAATCCAGACTTCATTTATGCACTATTATTTTCTATTACTTTTCTGAAAAAAAAGTATTAAAATCAAAACGTGTTTTAAAATTTAAAAATTTTCTAATTTAAATCCATTATAGAATTTTTTTTAATTAAAGAAAGCGCTCTCGAGGGTCCTGACTTTTTCTCTCGGAAGTAGTAATCAATATTTCTTTTTCTATCCTTAAAAAAATATATGTAAATTCAAGAGCAGAATTAATACTGCTCTCACTCGTGTTGAAGTTTCGTTTGCTTATAGAGGATCATTATTATTTTTGTTAAAACACGAACTAAAGAATGAATAATTTATTTAATGATCAGCAATGTGCAAATTAAGCAGTAAGTTACCGCCTTTAAGCCAGAAATGAGGAAACTACAATCTCTGCATGGCATAGTAGGGCTGCAGGTGTATAGCATGAGCTTTGCCTTCAATTGACGCGTTCAACCACACACCATTGCAACGGACTCTCTCTGGTTTGCTAAATTTAATTTAGATACCCGTACGTCTGCATTCTCAGTTTCGATGGGATGCCATCAGCCAGCAGCTCTGTTTTTGTCTATTCCAGACTGATGAATCCATAAATTGATTTTTTTTTTAAAGTATAAATATCTGTTTCAGCGTCTTAAGATTCACTGCTTCAATGCTAAAAAATAATGATAATAATTTAGAGTGTGTACCAGTGCTTGAATATGCAAAACATAGTCCGGAATTAAACTAGAAATTCAATTTGCTTTTAGAGGCGGCAAATTGCGCGATTTACAAAATCATTCGAAAATATTAATATATGTTTCAGCGCCATAAGATGCACTACTTTAATGCTAAAAATATGATTTAAAGTGTGTAACAGTGCTTGGATATGCAAAACTCTATTTAATTGTAAACACTTTACTATTATTTTTATATTATTAAAATATCATTATTTTATATTAGTATTATTATTATTCAATGGGGGGGGCGGCACTTGTCAATATCGTCTAGGCCGACAGAACTACTGGAGCTGGACCTGCGCGCGGCTTTGCGCGTAGTAGAAAAATTAAAAGGTCATTTGGTTCGCCTGTATATTTACAAATAATGGCTGATGAATTTTTCACCAATATGCTTTTGCTCGCCCTTGTTATGGTAATTTGCTCGTCCACGTTATAGTAATTTACTCGTCCACGTTATGGTAATTTGCTCGTCCACATTATGACAATTTGCTCGGTAAAATGTGTTTAAAATAGGAATAGAAAAAGAACAAAATCGAATTTTCGAAAAATCGCTTTGAGGTGCTCACCCCTATGCCACGAACTAATTTTGTACCAAATTTCATGAAAATGGGCCGAACGGACTAGGCGGTATGCGCGTAACAGACATCCAGAGAGACAGAGACACAAACTTTCAGCTTTACTATTAGTAAAGATTTCTTGTTTCGGTAGCTTAACTTAGCGTTATCAGCGATTATTCGATTTTGCTTTTTATGTATAGGCGTACGTAGAGCTTTAGAATCCAAACAGTGCTGAGGGGCAGTAGCGGTGATTGGGGCTTATAAGTGGGGGAGGGGCAAAAAAAAAACTATAAGCCATGTGACTTTTAGCGGCAGTAAAAAATTAAAAAATTATTGTATTAATTTGAATTTTTGGCATCTTGAATTCAAATTATGTTTTTCGCAATCACGAGCGTGTGTGTGTATGAATGCACGTGCGTGTTTGTGTAGACGCATGTGTGTGGGTGCGTGTGTGTGTGTATGTATGCATGTGTGTGAGTGTTGTGTATGCAGTGCTGTGTGTGTACGCGCGTGTGTGTGTAGGCGTTCGTGTGTGTGTGTGTATGTAGGCATATGTGTTTGTGTGTATGTATGTAGGCATATGTGTTTGTGTCTGTGTGTAGGCATGAGTGTGTGAATGTGCATGTGTGTGTGTGTAAGAGTGTGTGCTAGTGTCTGTGCGCAGGCATGAGTGTGTGTGTATGCGCGTGTGTGTAGGATATGGACGCAACTTGGAGACGGTTTTCGCAAGAGGAGCAGCATCGTGAGGCCGGTCGACGCGGCGGTGGTGCTGCAGAGGGTGCTGGTGGGAAAATAAAATGATAGGAATTCAAAACAGTCAAATGAGAACAATAAGCAATCGTGATTGCTCAAAAAAAAAGAAAGAAAAAAATGTGCAACATTTTGTTAAGGCTGATTTTGAGAATATTGAAGCAGATAAGTGGAAATTGATGCATTACTAACAACTTAACTCATGTTTTTCTTAAGATTTTGATGAATTTTGTACGCAATAACTTTCCCCGAAGAAACACAGACATGAATTAGGCTTACATTATTTACCTCGAAGTATTTTGAGGTGTCACAAACAATTGGTAATAATTTTATTAAACAAGTATGACTTGTTTAAGTAAAACAATTGATTTACAGATATCTTAACAATGAATACATCAACTAACAGTTACTGCTTCTGCTAAATAGTGTTTCTTAAACAGATATGCTAAGTAAAACAAATGATTATGCTCTGAAAATTTTAACTTTTCTTCTTTTTTTAAAAATAATTTGTACTTTTATTTCCTAAATTAGAAAATAAAATAAATAAATTGAAGGGGGGGGGGCGAATCGCCGCCACTGCTAAGGGATCTTTCAAGGGATTAGAGGGATTAGATACGCATAAAATTTAGCATAAATGGGTTTTCGAGAGAAAATTTTAAAGAATTAAGTTAATCTCAACACACAAAAATTTGACCAATTTCGAATCATCGTATTTTACTTAAAATACACCACCAACTCAGTTACTGTTTGTTTGGCTCTCTTGGCTCCCTTAAGAGATTTTACGCCTCCAGCTCATGTGATTCCTATTCCGGGCTGATGAGTGCTAAAAAGCACGAAACTGCAGTCCTCGGATGGAGTAACTGAGCTGGTGGTGTATTTTAAGTATTTCTGCCTTAGCCCTGACTTTAGGGCGGTAACTTACTACAAAACATCGTATTTTAGTTTCTGAGCTAATGGGGATACCACTGTACCTATGTGTTTTGTTCACTCCCGTGCGTATGCCATTGATTTTATGTCCAACTATTTTTGAGGTTAAACAATCTTATGAATCATGCAAACGTTAAAAATTTTAAAATTGCTGAATACTTACAATAAAAAACTTATATTACTTCACACTTTCTACTGATATTTGATAAGTGAATCACCTAAAATTAAGACGCGCACGTTATATTTTGCTCCCCGTAATTAGGGACAAAAACATTTCTCAAGTGATCATAAAGGACAACGGTTCTCAAAAGTAAATCTATATAAATAAAATAAAGAATATATATGAGTGTATACAGTGGCTCCCAAAAGTGTTCGTACACCTACGACTTTCAATGAAATAGGCCCCTATGCATTGGTTAGAATTAATATTTCAGAATAGGTATTTAATTATAAGATATATGATCTATTTTTAACAAAAGTTTAGTAAAACATTAACTCTTAATTTTTTAAAAATCAAAAACCAAAAAATGACGGAAATTTTATCTCACAAAAGTCTTTGTACACTTTGAAAAAATGTCAAAAAATTAGTAAATAATCTAACTTTTTACAAAATTATTATTTAGTAGAATATCATGCAGTATCAACAACAGCTTTTAAACGTCTGAGAATAGATTTCATTGTTTTTTTTTTTTTTTTTTCCTTTTTTTATGCAATTTCTGAGTAAGTGTTCAGCCGCACTTCGAGACTTACTGTTTCTAGTTCGCTTTTCGTTTCAATGGTGTATTTTCGTAATCTAGCCACCAGATATCTCCAAATATGTTTCATTAAGTTTAAATGTGGCGATTGAGGAGATACTTCTAAGTTTAAGGACAATTTTTGAGGCACCAAACGCAAACGTGTACTTCTTATAGTAGTTACCTTCATAAAAAACAAAGTTGTTTCCGATTACCAAATTTTGGGCTAATAGTTTAAAATTGTTTTTTAAAATATTTAAATGAACAGCATGATTCATTATTTCATTAAAAAATTCCAAATTTCCAAGTCCTGATGCTGTTATGCACCCTCACACAAGAACACCTCACCGTCCTGATTAACTGATCCAGCTAAGTTCCTAAGATTAAATTCCTCATTTTTTCTTCTATTGACAATTATACAACAATTTAACCCAAAATATTGAATTTATATTCATCTACACTGGTGTGCAAAAATTAAGGACGAAGTCGAAAAATTAGCATATCAACTGAACGAAGAGGCAGAGCGGACAGAAAGACCAATCAGGAGATTAGGTAAGGTGATGTACGGTAGCACATGCGCAGATATGCAGGCAGACGTAATGGGGGAGTGTCTGAGTAGTATAAAGCATGTTGTCGGTATAAGATCAGTATTTCTGGCAAAGAGATTGCACGCCGTATAGCAGTTAAAATCACACCGAGTTGCTGCCTCAGCGAGAAATGGCGAATAATCAATCCGTTAGACGACATCTAGATGCTTTTACCCGAGGTCGAATCATTGGGAAGTTGGAGGAAGGCTGCAGTGCGACAAGTGTGGCTGCAGAGTTCGAAATTGCTCACAGCATCGTTTCACGACTCTGGAGGCAATTTCAAACTACAGGAACAGCTATCCGGGGGTTCAGTAGTGGTCGTCCACGAGGAACCACACCCGCAGATGACCGGTATATTGTCTTACAGGCCAGAAGAAACAGGCGGCAGACAGCGGGAGAAATCGCTAGACACATGACACAGGCGACTGGACGACCGATATCGCGTTTTACCGTGGCCAGAAGACTGCACGGTGGTGGTCTGTTTGCACGACGCCCTATACGGTGTGTACCTCTAACGCCTGCCCATCGGAGAAGGCGTTCTCTGTGGTGCCGGGAACACTGGAATTGGAGAGACAATGAATAGGGACGAGTACTCTTTACAGATGAGAGCAGATTCAGTCTGAGTAGCGATTCTCATCGCATACTCATCTGGAGAGAGCGGGGAAGCCGCAATCATCCCTCGAATATCATTGAAAGGGACAGGTATGGAGGTCGCGGTGTTCTCGTTTGGGGAGGCATCATGCTTGGTAGTCGTACAGACCTTCACATTTTCGACGCAGGTTCAGTCAACGGGACCCGTTATTGTAACGAGATTCTTCTTCCATATGTGAGTCTTTTTAGAGGCGCTATGGGTCCGCAGTTTCTTTTCATGGACGACAATGCACCATGTCATCGCACAGTAGCTGCCGAACAGCTCTTAGACAGTGAGGATATTGAACGTATGGATTGGCCGGCACGATCTCCGGATCTCAATCCCATCGAGCATGTATGGGATTTTCTAGGCAGACGCTTGGCAGCTCGTACCTTACCACCAGTAACGATTCGGGAGCTTCGATTGGCGCTGCAAGACGAATGGGCAGCAATGCCTCAACAACTCATTGACACCCTCATTCTCAGCATGGGCAGACGCTGTGAAACCTGCCTAGCAGTCGGGGGAGATCATATCCCCTACTAAAGATCTGATGTTTCTTGCTGGACACCCATCACAGGGATGTTTCGGCCTTCAGTCGCATTGCGCTCCATGCTACTTTTTCAATAAAGCTTCTTTTTATCCCTCTGATTTCTCTTTTAGTAAGTGTTGCTTACATTACATATGTCCTTACGTATTGGGGATCTTACGGTATTAAATGTGTTGATTTGGAAAGCTTTTGTACAAAGTTACATTGAAAAAACCGTCTCGTCCTTAATTTTTGCACACCAGTGTATAAGTAAGACGTTGTTCCAAAACGTTTCGAGGTTATTTATCATTGATTTAACGACGGAAAGCGTAAGCTTACTGTTTTTCGCACGAACAAGAAAATTTCTGCGCGAAGAGGTACCATTTAATTCAGCTAATCATATAACTTGGCGAACAATTTTAGGTGAAAATTAAGCGTAAAATGCTTCATTCAATTATGCAGAAAATTTTTCAGCACTCAAATGTGTATTTTTCATAATTTTTTTAACTGTAAACCTCCGATCACGCTTTGTTAACTTTTCCAGTTGACCTTTTCTTACTTGCTTTCGCTCCGATTCTTGTCTTAAAAACATTTTATCAAGCACTTCACTATAGAATGGTATAAATTAACTAATTTAGAGACATTTCAAACCAATTTATGGCTACGGTGAGGGAAAAAAACAAATTTCGAATCGTTTTGTTTTTTTCTACGCATACCAGTCATTTTAAAATAATAAGCAGAATATTAGGGAATAAATGAACAAAAAATTAAAGGCAAATGACTTTACAGTGTCATTACAATGCAAAAATAATAAAAAAAACCACATATGATAATTTTAATCATGAATTTATTCGAAAATATTTCAGTGTACGATGACTTTTGTGGCGTATTTTTTCTCTGTCTCTTCTTTTTTTGACAAATTTCAAAAATAAAATCTGGAAATATTTTGAAAACATCTACTGGGTTTTATTCAGAATGGCATAGGAATTGTGCGAAAAAAAATTGGACTTCATATTCGAATTCAGTTTTGCGTTATTTTGGTTTTCTACAAAATCTCAAGGTGTACGAACACTTTTGGGAGCCACTGTATATGTACATACTGCCGTGTGTATGTAAACGGCAGTATCTGCAAAAATGAATTTTTGAGATATTTGAAGAAACGCGTTTTGGATTCAATACTAATAATAGGGAAATGTTGGAATTAGACGTCTTTTTCGCGCCGTTTTTCCAGAAGAAACCAAATAAGCGAGCTTGTACAATAAAGATAAGGTATAATAGATTACAAAAATGCAAAAAAATGAAAAATGAAAAATTTGCAGTTACTGCCCTTTACCTGCACACGTCAGTATATATATGTGTGTATGTTCCCTATACAAATCCAAGTTTTTGACGGATATGGACCAAATTTGGCAGGGAAGTACTTGGGCATCCGAGAAGAAACGTAAGGGGTGGGTGGGGGTTTCAAACGCCAAAAAAGTACCGAACCGTTCGAATTTTAATTTTTGGACCCAAAAAATGGCTCTTTCTACTCGAAATAATTACCTGATTTGATCGATTTTAACACCATTCGAAAGCCCACAAAAATACCCATAGAATTCATTCACTTCCTTCGAATTTCAAAAAAAAAAAAAAAAAAAAAACTAAAATTACCGGGAAAAAATTAAAAAGCACTTTTAAGCCTAAGGGAACTCTTATTTTCGTATCAGAGAACTATCGTTGGCGCGATCTCATTTTAAATTAGCTTTCAGAAGTTGCCACTATTTTTTTCTCGGCTGTAACTAAATAAAATTTTGTTTTTGGTTTTGAGTTTAAAATGTCCCCTTTTGATTATTATTTATTTATCTTCTTTCTTTTTTTTAGGATTTTAGTTGTAGGGTTTCGTTTAATTTATTCTGGAATTTTTGAATTGCCGTTTTTTTTTTCTTTAAGAATGATTATTTTGGCGGGGTAAATTTTACAGTACTTTTTTTTCTCTAATTGAAGCCCGATTGTTGAACATGCGTCACTTGACATAACTTTTATTTTCGAGGTAGACCGTGTGAAGCCGGGCAGTGCAACTAGTAAATAAATTAATTTGAATTCGTATGTAACAAATTCAAGTCGCTTTTTCTTCTTTGAAAATCGAAATTCTGATAGGAAACTAACCAAAGACCAGGGGAAAAAAATCAAAAGAACTTTTCGAGCAATAGTAAGAATACGCGCAGCAAATGATTTAACTACCTGCCAACTAAACGTACAGAAATATATGCACAGCGAAAAGGTGTAAATATCATTTCGAAAATAAATAAATTTAAATAATATTGGAATAAGGAGAACATTCTTAGAAGAGAAAAAAAATTAGACAAATAACGTTTACATATAAACATAATCTTAGCCTTTATTTTCTTACTATACTTAGTGAAAGCAGGGGATATTTCGATAATTGGGAATCTGGCGCGGTCATCTCATTTTTGGCTCAGATAATTTTATTTTGATAACCCTACTGATTTATAGCAATCCTATGTGAATAGATGTTTCTGGTCTCTTTGTTTAGATCTGCAAAGAAAAATACCTCTCGCGCAGGCGCTGGAGCCACAGATTGACGCCAATGAAGAAAGATCGCCAGATTCCCAATTATCGAAATCTTCCCAGAAAACTTAACCTAGTAGCATTGTGAACAGGGCTGTGGAGTCGGAGTCGGACTGATTTTGGGGTAAAGGAGTCGGAGTCGGAGTTGTTAGAAAACATGCCGACTCCGACTCCGGGCTTCTTTTTTTATTTCCTTTTCAGTGACTCTCCTTGCAATTTTTAAAAACTGACAACCAATTGGTTCGATTACATGTATAAGAAGATACTAATGAGAAAATAACTGCCATTATGGCAATCAGCTAGCTTGATTGCTTATCGAACTTTCTGTAGCCGTCCCCTACTTTGCTTGCTTTTTAATTTAACTAATAGCAATTGTCAGCAAACGGTTTTGTTGCCTAACATTTTCAAGTAATCACTTTAAAATAAAAATAGAAATATAGTGTTTTGTTCGATCTGTTATAAAATAGTAAAAGAAACGTAACAAAATAGTAAGTCAAAGCCCGTAGCTAAGTTTGAAATTTTTAAGAGTGATCGGCAAATTCAAAGAAGTTCTGGAGCGAAAGCACGAATCCAAAAGATCCGATGAAATAATTTAATGTTTTTTTCTTTATTAAGACTATTTCTATAAGCTTGGTTCTCACTAAAAAGTATGGAACAAAATAAGTGTAAATGATTTCTTGATTACAATTAATCTTAAAATCTTCATATTAAGGTTAATTCTAAAGCAGTCAATAAAATTTAAATTAAAAATTTAGCGAAGAAGAAATATAAGTGTAGTAAAAGCTATTCGTACAAAATTGTAATCGCCGCATTTTGTGCAAAATTAGCTCCTGATGTATATGAGCCCTATTTTCGTTGAAATTTTATTGATGAAATATAATTTAAAATATATTCACGAAAATTTTCAGACTTAAAATATTTATATTTTTTATAAACTCTGAAATTAACTTTGGGTGTCATCTACCAGATGGGTGTCACCTGGGCAAACCACCCCCTCTCAAGAACTTGGATTTAGAAAAAAAGCTTTTTTTCTCTCAAGTTACAGCTTTCAAAAATTGAAAGTACACGATTTAATATCGATTTATTAGACATTAAAGGGGGGGGGGGGAAATTACAGGTAATCTTTTTCATTTTTTTTTAAAGGGATTTTTAAGTCATCTCACTTTTTAACTCGCAACTATTGGAAAAATTGATTTTTAAATTGAATTTTTAACGTTGTATGCGTCTTGGGTTTACAATAAAAAAACAAAATGCGAAATTTTCATGAAAAGGAATTAATATTCCAATCTCTGTTCAGAGGTTTTCCCCCTTCCTCTGAAGCGAGAGGGTGTTGAAAAAACACAATTAAAAAAATTAAAAAAAAGTCCAGAGTCGGAGTCGGGCGTTTCAAAAGCCAGGAGTCGGAGTCGGAATCGGCCATTTTCCTTTCGACTCTGCAACCCTGATTTTGAAGGCTACGCATATCTTAATCGCAGCATTACGACGCTGCCAGGTTAGGTTTGCACGAACTATAGCGGTATCCGCACGGCATTCACTGTGATAGAGGATTCAAACCTATATCAGTGATCGACAAACTATATTCTGTGCCGGTCTACTTTCCAAGTTTTGCGGGGGCCAAGGTCGAGTTCGGGGGGGGGGGATGATCTTTTTGGCATTGGTAAAATGGTGTTCAAACTTCAAACTGCTGTTTTCTTACTTTAAAAAATGTGTACAACATTCGAAACAAGTTAAATCTGTAAATTAATTTTTCCTTTTGTGGACATTTTTCAATAGCAAAAGTGAGACATGTAAACAAATTATTTTTTTTTCCTCTGAAAAATCTTTGATGTGCTTACAATATTCTTCCAACCATTAAAAATATCAAACAAAATTTTTAATTAAAAAATGTATTTCCAAAATGAAAGAATCTTCAAGCTTCCAGTAAAAGTTTTAGGAAAGGTTACAATTGAATAGCAAAAAAAAAAAAAAAAATCTTAAATTTTGGATTAATTCGCAACATTTCAAGATGTTTAAAATTTTATAATGAAAATGTCCTAATTTTTACTCAAACACTATCCTAAGCATATTTAATTAACTAATAGACCAATTTTATTTTCTAAAATCTTTATAAATGTGAGATAAATACAGATGAACTTTAATAATTTTTAGTAGAGGTATTGGCTTGAATCAATTAAGATCAAAATGTAGTGTATTTTCAAACGGGCATGGCAAAATGATGAATATAATTCTCAACTAAACAATATAATATTTAAGAAGGGACAAATATAATGGCACCTACAAAAGTATTAATGTCCAAGCAGTAGAACCACATTTTAAACAATAAAGAGATAGTTCTACAATAGGGGCAACCATTGTGAAGGTTATACAGATCCCAACCACAGCATTACAATGCTGCCAAGTTAGGTTTGTCCCAACTAAATAGAAGTAGATGCAATTGAATTTCAAAATGCGTAAAAAATGCGTAGTAAAAACGTAAATAGCAGTTAAAATACGAATTTTAGCCTAATGCGCGAAATTTGGTGTGTTCCAGAAACCAAAATCCATGATCAATAGTCAGTTTCCATGATTTTTGACTTTTCATGAGTAATTTTGATCAAGGTCGAAATCCATGACTTTCCTGGTGCGTGGATACTGTTTATTACAACAAATTGCTGCCCATTCATTATCATTCTGTAAGCATATCAGCAACTTTCTGAAGATTTTTGCCAAGAAACTGGAAGAACTTAAGACTGTTGGCTGAGCATACCTTGACTATTTTTTTATATAAAGGTTAAAGAAGTGGCAAACAAACAACAAGGGCACCCATATGCAAAATTTTAAAGGGGGGGGGGTGACTGTAGACCCCATAGAAGTTATTAAAGTTTATCATTTTTAATAAATTATTAATTAATGGCGGAGAAGAAATGCTTTTACATTTTTGCAAAGAAAAAGTACTAAAAGCAAGGAAATTCTTATTTCTAAGCGGGGGGGGGGGGGGGGGGCGGCTTGAGCCCCTTGCCCCCTATATGGGCGTTCTCAACAAATAATATTAACAGACACCCATGCATCCATTAAAAGTCGTAAACAAAGAAAATAATAAACTTCCTTGAAATCTTG
Source organism: Uloborus diversus (assembly GCF_026930045.1). Taxonomy (NCBI): domain Eukaryota; kingdom Metazoa; phylum Arthropoda; class Arachnida; order Araneae; family Uloboridae; genus Uloborus; species Uloborus diversus. Next base: position 16,727,485 of record NC_072735.1, read on the forward strand.
TTTATTCAATTCGATTTTAGCATATACATCATTTCAGTAACAAACAATATGCATATTCATACCTAGGCACATAGTAGTATAAAAACGAAGATAAAAATATTGAAAAATTATTAAATAAAATTATATAAAAAAGTAATCACATTGTCTTAATTCGAAAAAAGGAAAGACATATCAAAAAATATTCAAAGCATAAAATTTTATACTCCAAACATCATAATAGAAGATTGTTTCTTGATAATGAAAATACTCGACTAGGATATTAGGGCATTTTAACTGTGAAAAGGATAAAAACGATTGTAAGAGCAAAAGTAATTTTTTCAGTACAAATTTACTTACATTTATTCATTAAATTATATATATATATATCATAATGCCCATGAAACAATATAAAAATAATTTTTTTGTGTCAACTCAAACTTTTTTTTTTTTAAATGTAAAACATAATCAAAATAACTTATAAAAACAGAAGTAGCTCATCAAAAAGAATACTAAAACCCTGCTATGGGAAGCATTTTAGGAGGTTAAATATCAGTTTAGATTGAAGAGAGATAAAGGGATAGAAAGAGTGACAGCAAAATTAAGTTATCCTTTGCATTTATAGTTAAGAAAAAAAAATGTACTATTAAAAAGTCAGAAAAATGTGCTTAATTTTTTGTATTAACCTTAAAAACTGATACATTTTTGCAGCATAATTTAATCTGACTGGGGCTGAACAATACAAAGTCTTTCTTTGAATGCAAAAAAAAAAAAAAAAAAAAAAAAAAAAAAAAAAATACAATTTTTAAAGTACATAAATGCATAACAGGAAAATAACAAACTGTTAGTGTAACATTTGGCTTAACAATAACTGCTCAAAAAAGTAATAATTAAATGTCAAATTTAAATTTCAAGATATATGTGCATATTTATACAGTTGATGCTTGGTTTTACGAACTATGGGTCCTCGAAAGGTGTTGATAAAGTTAAATGGAATTGTTTCAGTAAAATACATTTTAGGACTGGTAAGTTATTGGTAAAATCCCGAGTGTTTGTAAATGAAAGGTTCATAAAATCAAGCACCAACTGTATATACATATATACACAAGAACACATGCAAACTTGTGCAAGTAACATATAATTTTGTAACAATATGATTCAAGTAAAAAATATCTTATATTCCAACCTCAAGGTTGTACAATTTTGATAGAAGACTAGATGCACAACACTGTAATATTGATGTATTGATGTTTAATTATCTTTATGGGTCAACCAATTGCAGATTAGATTGCTGATCACATTATCACTACCTAGAGAGTCAAAATAAACAAGGTGTAATTTTTTTTTCTTGCAAAAAATTAAAGAACAAGTTGGCCACTACACTTCAGAAGTTCATAAAGAATGAATATTCTATCAAGATAAAAATATATTTCTTCATGGGGAGGGGAGGTTCACAGCACAAAATTCAGAATAATTTAACATCAAAGGTAAAAATAGCCAATTCAAAATGGAAATGTCAAAACTCCCTCCAACATCAAAATTTATCTTTCAGGTTCATATTTAACCATTATTATTGCTAAAACTATTGAAGAGTCATTTAGAGTTGAACTTAAAATTTCACTCTCTCTAACTGAAAAAAATGAAGTAAATAATATATCGCTTAATAATACATATTTTTCACAAATAAAGAAGAGAAATCAATCAGCAATACAAAGGTATTTTTCAACTGTAAAAAGTGCAGTATTAGTTTATTAATAAGTTATATTTTTAACAGAAAAAATCACTATGTACACATGGATATGCAAACATTCTACCTCCCTAATGACCAATTGAATGCAGGGTAACTACAAATGATAAATGATTCATTCATTTTCGAAACGATACATATCCAAAAGTATTGTGTGTACAATGATGAGGAATGCACGAAAATAATCACAAACTCATCTAGATTTGGAATTGTGTTAACCAGATGATAATACGAGTGTAGCCTGTTTCTTAAATGGTGACAAAACACAAGTTTTTTTCTGTGTGTTTTAGGTCATGATAGCGTCCAGCATTGTCCTGGTCCGTTGTCACTGTCGCATAGATGCTATCCTTGAGTTTTCTAACACTTTCTGCAGCGGGCTACATAAAGAAGGTTTATCATTGTGCCCCCAAAATACTGTAAGAACAGATGAACATCATGCACTGTAACACACACACAAAAAAAGGCTTTCTTTGTTTTATTGCAACTTTAAAAGTATTGCACTCATATTACCACCTGCTTCACGCAATCCCAAGTCTTGATGAGTTTGGTTGTTTTTGTACATATTCCTCATCCTTGTAGGTGCAATACTTTTCGATATTTTGCATTACGAAAACGAAAGTATCAATTGTAGTCACCCAGTGTAAACGGATCGAATGAAAATGAACAGAAAAAACTTTCTATTTCTTTAAGAAACTTCAGTCACTGCTCTTAACTCAACATACACAGGGACTCAACATAGGGGAAAAGCCTCTTCTCCTTTTGGAGAATTATGGAACTTGTTTTTATAAATAAAACTACAAAAACAATTGGAAGAAAATTATTGCTAGACAAAATCAAATCAAAATCAACTTAATATATTATGATTTAAAAATTATGTTGACAAATTTTAAGGAAAGCTTGAGTATTAAAAAAAAGGTAAAAAAAAAGGCACTCCTTAAAAAAAAAAAAAACCTGTGGACATCCCTTTTTTGAGCTTTGGGTATACTGCAGTGAACTGACTAATCTAAAGTGTGTGTGTATTTAAAGGGTTCCTGTGGCTTTTACATTTCAAGGCTTAAAAACATATTTTAATCAAAAATTAGAATGTTTTAATCATTTTTTTTGGATTATATTAAATCCCTTTAAATAGTTATAATTTTTTTAAAAAATTCTAATGTAATGGTTATTTTAACGAGAAAGTGCAATCCAGTGTTAAGAACAAAAATTTAGATCTAGGCATTAGAGTGGCAACAGAAGAGGTCTTTTAGGTGTTAAAATGAAAAATCTAGATGCCATTTTAAATAGATCAAACACATAAAATGAAAATATTTTAGATAACTCCGCTACATGGAAGAAAAATGTAGGATAGCACAAGATAATTTATATTCAAAAAACATCAAAATTGAAGAAATGTTTCAAACTGTTTCTAATTGCCAATCATAGGGAAAAACAGACAGGTAAAAAAAAGTACACGTTATTTAAAACTAGCATCAAATTTGATGCCTCGGTTTAGAAATCGGGAAGTGGAAATTAAATATTTGGTTGCATCATATAACCCTTTAGTTCTAACACTGATGCAACCACATGGTTCTTTAACACATTACTTTTGGCAGAAAAAATATTTTTAACACAAGGAAATCTGATTCACTTATATTGTGATCAGCAACTTAACCTACTTCTTAGTACTTTCCTTGTAGGGATCATTATTTTATTGACTCTTTTCCAGTTTTCCACATCCATATCAAGAGAGAAATATTGTCTCATTTGCTCCAAATGCTAAGGAAAACATAACCATAAAACCTTAGTTCATTATTTTATTGACTCTTTTCCAGTTTTCCACATCCAATCAAGAGAGAAATATTGTCTCATTTGCTCTAAATGGTAAAGAAAACATAACAACCATAAAACCTTAGTTCAGGAGAGAATTCACCTTCCTAAAAATGTTTTAAAGAAACAGTAGAGGGATAGAAGAAAACTATACATTTCATTATTTCTAATTGTAAAGGTGTAAGTAAAGAAGTGTTCAAGTTGAGGTATGCAAAAATGATGTGACACATTGCCACATCATTTTATTTTAATAATTATATTTTAGTAAATTTATTATGAAGAGGAAAAAATAGCTTGAAATCTTCTTGCATTCATGAATGAAAGATACTTCTTGGAATTTTGCAATTTACAAAATGTAAATAATTTTTAACCAATATAAGGGGTAAAAAGTAATAGCAACTCATCAAATTATATTTTGTCTCTGACAAAATATTTTCAAAAAAAGTATAAACTAATATTTTGGGGCTCTTTTATTGTAAATTTCAATGTAAGTGAAAAATTAAAAAAGTAAAACTAAAATAAATAAATAATATGTGAATAGGTTTCATCTTTATCTACAAATCATGGTGATTACATCACACAAGTGACTGGTCAAGTTAGAAGTGCACGTTCTTTTCCAGAAGAACCTATAAAATGGTCCTGAGACTGATTTTTGAAATCATACAACAAATTCAGCACATATAATTTCAGATAGATATATTTACAAATGAGCTAAGTACATTAACTAACATTATGTCACAATCAAACAATTCCAACTTGAATGCAGACTAGACATTTTTAGGTAAAAAACGATTGCACCAGATCATATATAGTTAAGTATGAAAATTTCACCTTTGAACGACGTTCATTAGGTCCCTAATTGTGCTATGTATTTCTGTTAATAGTTTCACATCACCTGAACTTTTGCTAGAATAAGATTGGAAATGTTCTTTTTGGTTCTCCAAAATGGAAATGAGTTCACGAAAATGGAACTGTTCTTGTGCTGGTACATTGGCAGTGTGGGTCCCACAAGTGGAACAAAAAAGATTTATCTTTTCCGAAAGCTGGATCACTTTGGTGCCGTTGCTGTGAGAGGAATTCCGCAATCGACCGATGATGTCTTCCATGCTTTTATGTATCTCCACGATGGAAGATCTACTCTGAGCATCATCCAGACAAATGCTTTCAACCTTGTTCATATTTTGAGTGTTCTGGTCAGAATTTTTGGCAGATTGCTTATTTTGTCCATTTGAAAGCCTTGGATCAAGTGGAGGGCTAGTGGGTGGTGAATTTCTGGAAGTCACTGAACCAGCATCCGGATTTAAGCCCTCGGGTGGAAGAGGAGGTGGGAAAAAGAGATTATCATTTTCTTCATGGGCATTGTTTACGTTTCTGAAATAATCATCCGAGCACTTTGAATCATTCTGAATGACTTTCATGCTTTTTGAATTTACGATTATTTTATCGGAAGAACTATCAAGTTCAGGGCTTTCATTTCCATCAGAATTATTGGCAACTTTATCATATATTGCAAAATCCCTCTCAAAATGTTTCTTTATGTTCTTGACGTTCCCAGCACTATGCCTCCTTCCACCAGAATCTGTAACAGAGAAAGGTTTATCGGAAACAAATGCATCACTTTTGCTGCGCTCATGCTTGAAATCTACATCAAGACTATCTGAGGATAAATCTTTTCGTAACAGAATTTTTGGATGAGCATGAGATTCCTTGGCATTTTTCACCCCATCATCATCAATAGCACCAATATCTTCAAGAGAGTTCTCAACATTTAACTTGGCAAATCCCGACACACAAACTTCCTCTTCAGCACCAATAGAATTTTGAAAGCCCTCGGGGGCTGGAATAACAACTTCCGATTGCGAAGTGAGTTCCAGCTCACTCACAGCATCGGGTAAAGGAACCTTGGCAAGATTTTCAAGACTTTCTGGAGAGCTTAAAGAATCATCGCTCTCAGTAAATATATTTTCATCTGATAAATCAGTCACAGGAGCTAGTTTGGAATTGCACTGATTCAGACTAAAATGATTTGATTTGACCTTATTAGTTCCATTATTTGGCATAAATTGAACACCATTTCCACCATTATTGCATTCCAAAGACTTTTGCTGATTAAAAGGAAGCTTGGAACCATCGCCTTTAGCATTCTGACTTCTATTTAAAGCAGGTTTATTGAAAGTTCGCTTCTTTAAATTTCGTTTATGCATATCACGATCCAATCTATCAGACTCAAAAACTAATGCACTGTTAGCAATGCAATTATTTGTAACAACATTTTCCCAAGATGCATGGTGAGTGGTATTGTTGACAAAAATATTTGAAACATTACCCAAGAGCTCCATTGGCTCTCGAATGCATGTTAGACTTTCTGATTTTTTCTCTGTCTTTTTGTTTTGAAAAAAGCGATCTGTTAGAATAGGCTTTCTGGACCTTAAATGATGAGATTCAGTTATGGAAAATGTTTCTAATACATCATTCATTTTATTATGAGTTAAATCAGATTTCTGTCTTAAGAAAAACCTATGTGCATTTCTGATGGATTTATTTTCCAAGCCATACCTCATTCCAGCTAAGTGCCTCGAGCTTGATATCTCTAATCGACTCAAGTTTGTCACAGAGCCAGTAACTCTGTGATCAACATGAACCTCTTCACTTATTTCTCGTAAGCACTCCAGCTCTCCTTCCATTACAGTTTCTGGCGGACAAGCAGTACCTTCATGTAATCCATGCTGTCTCAATGAATCCAGATATGCTCCAATACGAGCTCCCTTCGGCAAAGTTCCGTAGCGACTGATTGCTTTTTTGACGTTTTGGACTTCCAATGCAGCAACTTTAACTTTTTTAGTGTCATTTTTGCGGCTTCCATTGACATCTTTTGATTTTTGAGCTGCAAGAGAAGTTTGAGATCTGTTTTTCTTGGACTTTTTAAGCTGAATTGAAGAAGCATCAGAAGATGAAGCAGCGACGCCAGAGTCCTCCTTTTCAGACATCCTCTCATGAGAATCTCCTTTGCCCATCTTATTGCATAAAGGGTAGTCCTCAACACCAGCATCAAATTTGGTATCTGGAGACTCCCTGAAAAACATGGTATCTTCAACTTGATCCAAACCATCAGGAAACGAATTTTCTTTGAAGGAACTAGCTCTCTTTGGAGGAGGGGCAGGCACATGCTTATAACGAGGACTAGATCTGCTAAGTTGTACAAACACAGATTTTACAGAAAATATACCTTGGCTCTCCGATACCATAACGTTGTTATCTATAAAAAAAAGAGAAAATCAAAAATTATGTGAAAAAAGTAAAATAGTGTAGATTATAAATACTTGATATTTTTTAAACCTGTCTGCAGCAACAAAAAATTATTTTCAAGAATAGAGATTTTTTAAAACAAAATTTAATACAGTTTAAATAGAATTTTCAAAGACATAACAACCTCCTCAAATATTCTTTAATTATTCTTTAACAAATAAATAAACACTGAGATATTGCAATGCACCTTTACCTAAAATTCCAAAATTTTACATTCAGATTAATGCAGTGGCGCACACAAGGGAGGGGTCCAGGGGGTCCGGACCCCTCCCATAGGTCTTGCATTTTTTTTTTCTGATTGAATACGATTCTATGTATTTTGTACGTCGAATAATTTCAAACAATTTCTGTATAAAAAGTGGAAAAATAAAATCCTCGTGTTAAAAGATTTTTTTTAAATATTGTAAACTTTTCCTAATAAGAAGCGGAATGGTGATTATAAATGAATACACTGTAATTATCATGTTTTTAGTTTTGTAACAACAGAATAAAATGAGATTCTGAAAACTTGAATCCATTTTTTTTTTCATTATGAGAAAATTAAAGCGTAAATTATTTTGCTTTCAGGTACTTTATTCAAGTGTATTTCCTTAAATAATGCTAATTATTCATTCAATAGTTTATTTTTTACTGTTTTTCGTTCTCGGGAATATATAAAATCATAGTCGCTATATTTGACGACGTACTGGGGAATGATATAATAATAAGGCTTTCGACCTTGGACCCTCCCCTTGAAAAATTCCTGCGTGCGCCACTGGATTAATGCAATAATTTACAACCAAGTTTACGTATAATGCAAACAAAATTATAATTCAGATATTTTTCTCAAAATCGGTAATGATAACTTTATGACATTGAAAAATCAATTATATTACAACAGAAAAACTTAAGTTACTACAGAAACATAACCTGATTCAAATAAAAAACACTATAGTTGGGGGAAACTTGACCTGGTATTGTCGTAATGCTATGCTGCCTTCACAGGATCTGTGTTTGCCTTCGCAATGCTGCCAGGTTAAGTTTACCCCAACTATAGTTGCATGGCTAAAAAAGCAAACTTGATGCAAAAGGATTGCTTGAATACTGCAATGCACTGAATTCAGACATGGCATTAGCATAAAAATTAAAATCAAATAAGTGATATTCACTAGCAGCTGTTGAATACCAATGTTTTAGCATATAGTCAAAAGGTTACTTGACTTTGAAAGCTAAATCATATTCTTTTATTTGGCACATAATTTTGCTTTCTACTTCTTTTTTTTCCTTCATTTTTTACAGAATAAAAATGTTTTCAACCAAAAAGTTACAGAACCCATAAAAAATACTGTTAAACACTTAGTGCTAATTGAAGTTCCACTGCTTGAGCTTAAATTTGCATTGAAATGAAAAAAGATGTGCAGACAATTTTTACGCCAAGCATCTTTCATTCTGTTTTAATTTTTATTAAAAGAGCAAGTAGAAACAAAGTGGAACAAACATGATACATGGCCAGTCTCCTTATTTAACAATGTATTTTGCATTAATACGAACATCCCCGCATTGAGCAACACCCTTCTGCAAAAGTATAGTACGCTACTGCAGCTATGACACAAATACCAAAAAAAAATCATACTTGCTGCTAGCTTAGGCAATTTACAACATATTTTACGAACTAAATTACAACACCTGAAATGAATCAGGGTTATGCATCATCATTACTTTTTTTCTGGAAATGGGTGCCTACTATGAGGTGTGTTTTATCAGTTGAAAAATATATTTAATTGGAAAAATTTATTTCAAACAAAGCAATAAATTCTATTCAAAATCATTTTCAGAAGATGGAGAAAAAGCAGCGCTCCCATTCAAATTTTAAATAGAAACTTAACCCTTGAAACTACAGCACACAAACATGACACAACATTTTTTTCATATCAAGTACAATTAAATTTAACTGCAATCAGAATGTTCATGACCTTCTTTCATGTTTGCTTTTTGAAGTTCCTTTAATTTCCTCAAGGTTTATCCTTTCTGAATAAAATTTTTTTGAAGATTTACGAGTTTTGATATAGATTTTCATGTATAGTCATTTTGGTTACCCCTATTTATTGCCTATTTTATCATTAGTTCCTCTCGTGCTGCTTCTGGTTTAAGTAAGTTTGTAGATTTGTTTTTGCTTGGTTCATTTGGGAGAAGACTTTTCACGAGTTGAAGGAAGGGGGGCAGAAATATTAAACTATTCATGAAGGTAGAAAAAACTTCAAAATAAGTTTTTTTAAATTCAATGTTTACTCAAACTTAAAATCTAAATAATATTCAGGTAACAAGAGCAGGTCGAATACTCATTTCAAGAAATGAGGATACGAAATTCCTTTCACAAGTCTTTGCAAATGAGAACTATAGGTCCTACTGTTGTATTAGTATTCGGATTTGTGTGAATTTTCATAGCATCTCAGCTTGAGCTACATCAATAAAACATTTAAATAACAATGAATAAACCAAAAAAAAAAAAAAAAATCTATATTTTTTAAATATAAAAAGTACAACATTTTTGCTGGGGGAAAAAAAAACAGTGAAGAAGTTAATCAACTAAGCATAGCAATATTTTTTTTTCAATGTTGAGTCACAGGATATTACTCTAAGTTTTGTAACTATTAAATTTCAGCATTATCAATAAAATTCAGTATACTGGCAATTAATCGCCCACCTGTTAAATTGTCAAGTACCCCAATTGGTATTCATAGCATGTGCTGAATACCACTGCTTGAATATCTAAAATAAAATGTTTGCCTATTGTCACGCCGCTCATTAAAGCAAATGAGTATGAAGAAAATCATTAGTTTTAAAAATTCATAAAATGAAACTAGCTATTCATTTTCTTATTATCAGTCTTCCTTTCGTAATTCGGAATGATAAGATTAGTTCTTACTGTTGATACCTGGACCTCAAAATCAAATAATCAAAGCATGGTAACAAAATCAGGGTCAAAGTTTATGCTACTTGTAATCGGTAGCAGGCTTTAGGAATAATCTAGGTTTTAACAGGCGTACTACTACCTGAAGTCGGGATGCGTGGTGAGTAGGTCTCCATCTACCATCTTCCCTTAATAACTTTATCTTTTAAATGTCCAAATGAACCTGATATACACAATATTCTACATTATGTGCCCCTGCCTTTTGTTAAGTAAAAATCTACTTAAACAATAGATAAACTGCTTTGCCTCTTTAATTCCACCCCACTTCTAATTGAACATTTCGCCTTTCGCCGCTATACAATTCTGAGACAGTTATGAGTGAAGGGAGGGTTGTGACAGTAACACTGACCTTCATATCAGAAATATTATGAAATAAAATACATTTCTTAATCTGAAAGTAATCAAAGTAAATTTTAATCTTACCAAGCTCAGATCCAATATTTTGGCAAGACTTTTCATTGAATGTATGAGATTTTGATGATGATATACTTCCTGATTTACCCAACCCAGATGGTAACTTTTTTTCCAGTTGTTTTTCAACCTCTAAAAAGGAAATCAATTTTATATCCATTAAAATAAATTTCTTTCCAAACATTCTTAAAAATATAATAAATAAAATAAATAACAGGGTTTGTACACGTTTCTTTAAAACAAAAGGACCAAAAAAATCCAAAAAATAAGGACCTCTGAATAGAATTAATTAAATTGGCACACACAATTTCAAATTCAGTTTATTAGAGGATAATGAATAATTTAGAACATAAAAGAAACAATAAAAATAATAAAAACAAAAATTCCTAAAAATGTCACATAATAAAATGATAGAGGGGAAAAAACAAAAACTAACAATCAAATTAAATATAGTTAAGTCAGACCAAACAACGTAAGTAGAAGTATTTTAATTCCAAACTTGTTTCCTTTAATTTTACATCCAAGGAATTCATTTCTATTTCTTTTTCGGTTAGTGTTTTCCTTAGTTCATGCTATTGAATGAACAAGTTAATGTCCTTTGATTTTTCAGCCTCATCTGCCAAATGATATGCTTTTGCCATCAAACCAATGCTTTTGCATTGGTTTCCTTTTCTTTTTGGAGAAAAATTTTCTTCTTTTTTAAAAAACTTACTTCTTCTTCTAATGATTTACATTTATCTTGTTTTGTTTCATTCTTTTCCTTAGATTTTTCATTTTACAAATACTGGGTGTATTTTGCTCTAGCGGATGTAGCAACTGTCCTCCTTTCTTTGGTTATTTGTATGTCATTAACTGACCCAGATAATTTGATAAATTCATTAATTACATGCTGAGAAATGTGTCAGCAGCAATCAGCGATTGCAGTTCAGTTTTCATATCAGTTGTTTAAGATAGACCAATAATATTGGATTTGGCTGTTGCCCTGATGGATGTGGATTCCTAGAGCGGGAGCCAAGATGGGGCTGCATTCGTCCCCTCCCCTCTTCTGTAATATCCCCCCGCCCCCTAAATGAGGTGTGGGATTAATAAAGCTGCTGCCAAGTTGAAACAGAGCACTTGCTACCACTTGACTTTCCACCAACAACTGTAATCTTGCTTTGAAGAGATTGCCAAGGCAATTAAATTTGTTAAAATACTGCTGCTTGCCCTCCACAGTTTGGGTGATGAAGCAAGTCGCAAGTGATCTATTAGAAAAATGAAAATCTGATTTTTTAAAATAATGGCAGAGTAAAAATAAGGACTTGGGGCATTAAAATAAGGACTTGTAATCACTTATAAGGCAAAATATAAAAGTAAGGACTTGTAAGTACTTGTAAGGACTCGTATGAACTCTGAATAAGTACAGCTAAAGGAATAATTAATAAAAGGAAAGAATATACTGTCAGCAAATATAGATAAGTGTCAAATAAATTTCTTATTGAATTTAAGGTTTTTAATAGTATTAAAAAAAGGATCTGAAGCAGTTAATGTATTTATTTATTACTATTAGTATTATCTTTTTTTTTTGAATTTAAATACATTAACAATTTAAGCACCAAAAAGAAGACTAAATAATTCTGATGATAAAAGTGATGCAAATTGAAAAGGAATTTTACAACTGAAATAAATATGTGTATAATTTATTTTGGTTAATTAAGAGCTCTGCTGTTACTTTCTTCTTAACAGCCAACTGTTTCGAGGCAATAGAATAAATTTCTTATGACATACATTTTTAAGGGAAAAAAGTTGGTTTTTGCTACTGTTAACAGGCAAATGATAGAGAAATGACTGACTAGTTGGCAATAGGGCTGATCATTCTCAGTGGACTGATATTTTATGCATTGTTCCACAGTGTTCAGTTTTAGGAATAGTGCTGCTTATTATTTTCGGAAAGCTTTCTACGGCTATCAGTAGTTTGAAGATGTCAAAATTATGGGGGTGATTAACAAGGAAGAATAAGTGAAAATTTCTCAAGACAACTAGGTCATATTTTTAAGCTTTAAAATACTTGTACAAAAACAACTTTAATCATGTAGTACCAAACTTCACCATAGTTTTAATAATTATTTTGATTGAACTTCAATCATTACTAGAGCAGAACGATCAATCTCAAAGTTAAAACAGATAAAAGGAGATCAGTAATGATTTGCTTTGCTCTTATTTTTCATACTCAGCACTGACCTCTCTTGCAAGCTATGTATCTTCCTTGGTTTTTTCCTTTTAAATAGACAATTCTGCAATGTAAAAAGCTTGAAAAATTGCTTCATAACTTCATATTCATATTTGCTAAGTTGGTAAATTAAGATTTTCAAATGCAAACAATTTAAAACATCATATTTTATTATGTATATCATGTTTCCTAAAACTGCCATCTTCCCAAGCACCACCAACCTATCCACAAATGAGCGAGCTTCATAGACGCAGATGCAATAAAATAACAAAAAAAATTTAAAAAATATAAAAAGAATTTATACATAGCAGAGAAAAAAACAAGTAAAATAAGTAACTTTTATGTCTAATCTGCAAAATTTGGAACTTATGTATGCTTTAGAATTCAAAATTCATGATCAATTTTCAGTTTCCATGATATTTAAGCAGGGCCGGATTTGGAAGTGTGGAGGCCCCGGGGCAACGAAGGAGTGGAGGCCCCTAATCAAGGTTCGAAAAGATCATATTTTCGAAAATATCCGATACTTTGATATATATCTGAATATATATATATATATATATATATATATATAAACACTATCATATATTGTATTTACAATCTGGACCAGTGGTTGGAAGTAGCGCGCTACAAGTAGCGACGCTACTGTAGTAGCTACATTTTTTAGTAGTTTGTAGTGTAGCGCACTACTTTTGAAAAAAAGTAGAGTAGCGAGTAGTTTGCTACAAAAAAAAAGTAGTTTGTAGCGATTTTTGAAAACTACTTTTGAATAAAGTTTCAAAAAAAAAAACAAAAAACCGACGTTTCAAACAATCTGACTGCTGCAAGTCTTACGCGAGTAAAACTTGCATCAATCAGATTCGTAAGACTCTGAAAAATACGAGCAGCATGGCTTAGAAAGAAAAGAATAATAACTACCAAATAGCATCACGTTTGTGTTTTCTGTCAGCAGAGAATGTCCCGTGGATAAACATTTTAGATGTCAATAAGATTATTGTGTCAATATCCTCCTAATATGGAAGCTACTGTAAATGTTATAGAAGAGGATGACATTGAACTGCCTTTTTGGCCGGCTAACAATTAATATTACAGTGTAATAAAAATGTATGATATCGGAAATGCTTCCGTTTCAAGCAAAATTTGCCCGTTTAGCTAAAATATATGAATGTCATCCGCATTTACTATCGATACTTACGTGAGGGATGAGTTCCAAGACGTAGGTTGACATTTCGCGTTAAGGAAAAGAGAATCTATACGATTTTTTTTAATGAACTTACCAATAATTTTAGACATTTGTAAACACCCCTAAAACTATTTTAGCCCATTGCTTAAATTCATTTTTCCAAATTTAAACGTAGAGAACTGACATTTTACTGTATTTAAAAAGAAACTGTTATTAGATAAAAATATGGTTAGGGTATACAAAATCAATGGGAGAGAATGGCATAAAATGAAACAGTATGGTACGTATAGTATGTGCAATAATAAAATGCAGCACTACAGTAGTACTATATAGTATATACAGTAATTATATTCGACGCACTTTTTACTTATTCAAGAATATCGAAAATCTTTTAATTTCTTTAGTTGTCAGGAACTTTCTATTATTCCTCTTCAAATTTTAGATTAACAGCCCGCTTATGTGAAATAATGTTTCATCAACTTCATAATTAGAATGAAAAATATGCTGAGAGGCGATTTGTAAATTAACAAAGCGATGTTTCGACTAGTACAATGTGGGGTACTTTTTCAGTGATGCTGAAAGGAAAGTCCAATCACGAAACTAATATTTAGTACCCAATAAAAGAAGGTGATAAGGTGATACCTACGCCTTGCGATTTCCTTCCCAAAATTTTCGTGTTACGAGGTGAGGAATTCGCGTTAGCTCCAAAATTCGTTATTCGAGTAAAGCTCGCTATTTAGCCATTTCTCGTGTCGTCACTTGACAGCATATTAGAGAAACATAGCATACAATTTGAAGTTAAAATATTGGAAATTTTCTGAAATATGAAAAGTTAAAACCAATTTATTTTTCACTTCGCATGCGCGAAAGATAGCAATTTATAACTTTCATAATTGGAAGCCCAAATACATTCTACAACTTGTAAAAAAAATCCTACCGTGGTATCTTTAAAATGTAAAAAGTTATCAGCGATCTAATGAGCCGAATTTTAATATTTCTTAGCTAGACGACGAATCGTGAGGGAACGTTCGCAAATAATCCATTCTGATCATAAATAACTCTGCAACGATAACAGGAAAGTGTTGCCAGTTTGCAAACGACCCCTTACCTTTCATCGCCTACCCAAGAATTATAGAAATTCGGCTCATTAGATTGCTGATAACTTTTTGAATTTTAAAGATATTGAGGTGGATTTTTTTATGAGCTGTAGGATACATCTAAGCTTTGAGTTATGAAAGTTATAAATTTCTATCTTTCGCGCATGCGCAGTGAATTAAACGTTCACTGCGCATGCTCGAACGTGATTAATTGCTTTAAATGTTCATATTTCATTAAATTTTCAATATTTCAACCTCAAATTTTATTCTTTTATTTCTCTAATATGCTGTCAAATATTCTGAAAATTAAGTAACGTTTGACTAAAAACTCTGCGTTATGAGAGCCAAAAACTTTCAAGAACAATTTTGCATTTTTGAAAAAAATGCTTGTATCTCCGTGGGAGATACTTTCAAGAAAATGTAAAAATAAATTTTTGATAGTTTTAAAACTTATTTCTGAAATTTATAGCTTATTCCCACTTATTTACAATGAAAAATAATTAAAAACTTTTTTTTGTTCCCTCAACTTGTTGCTGGTCACCTAAATGAATAGTGGACTTAGCTTTTATTGGAAAACGACAGTTGGAGTACACGTTTTTTGTGAAATAAATTACAGAGAAGTTGGTCTTTTATTTCTCCATATATCCGTAAAAATGTAAATTTTTAAAAGTATCCCCATACTTTTGGTCTAACTGTAGTGTATGTATATCTATATGAAATGGTAATCAAATTATGACTGCATCTATTTACATTTTCAAGTAGCCGAGTAGCACTTCTTGAATGAAATATTCACTGTCAGAAAAAGATTAAAAACTTGAATGTTGATTTCCTTCAACTTTTTAAATCCTTTCTTGCAGTGGATATTCGTAAAAATCGTAAAAAAATGTTTGGAATGGCTCAGTAAAGGAATGAAACAATAAATAATTCTTAGTCCATGTTCAAGTGAACAAATTTATTAATCTAAACCATTTTTCTAATTTTTTTGTGCAATCTTCAAACGGTGTGTATGTGTATGCTCTTTATTTATTTGTTTAAAAGTAGCGAAGTAGCGACTACTTTTCAAAAGTAGCTTGTAGTTGCTACATTTTGAAAAACGTAGTTGTAGTTGTAGTTAACTACATTTGTAATAAAGTAGTTGTAGTTGTAGTTCGCTACAAAAAGAAAGTAGTTTTTCCAACCACTGATCTGGACAAGTCAACCAAAATGAACTTCACTACTCAGTTCAATAGGCGCCACAGGCTGCTCTATGATACTGGTAGTTTGCCACAGGCTGCTCTATGATAATTTTCTTTAGATAAAACTTGTATTTTTCGTTTTAAAAAGTTCAATGTTTGTATTTCATGTCATGCTGATATTCTGGACTTTCAGTAACCCACTTGCTTGTTTTGTCAGATGTCGGGGACTAGTGCTGCTTTTTTAGGCACATTTCGCCAGCAGCACTCACGAAACATCTCATGGTTTTTCCCGACCCTTGGGGAGTACCCCCTGATGAGGCCCCAGGGATTTTTTTGGATTTTGGATTTTTTCATTTTCACTTCTTTTAAAAGATTTTTTCGTTCTTGTTCAATCCTTATATTGCTATCAAATATATATATATAATAATAATAAAAGTGAAAAATATTGAAAAGACCACACCAAGAGCCCATAGATGCGCAACGCAGCAAAACTAAAAAGCCAAGTAAATATAAAATTAAGCAAACAGAATTACAAATATTAAACAGATTATAAATAACAAATGATGATAAAAAGGAAAAATGCAAACAGCTATTAAGTAGGAATAGATAAAGAGTGAATCCAGAGCTCATCAGCCGTGGAGGATTCATTAATTATGGTCAAAAGACCAAAATTTTAACTATAAACTAGAAGAGAATGTTTAAGCTCCAGTACATGTAATATAGAGTAACAATGGGCAAACGCACCACTTGCTAAGCTAAAAACAATAAACTAGAGCAAACTATAAACTTTTAGTTTTAGGTTTGAGCTCTAGTTTATTGTTTTTAGCTTAGCAAGTGGTGCGTTTGCCCATTGCTACTCTATATTACATGTACTGGAGCTTAAACATTCTCTTCTAGTTTATAGTTAAAATTTTGGTCTTTTGACCATAATTAATGAATCCTCCACGGCTGATGAGCTCTGGATTTACTCTTTATCTATTCCTACTTAATAGCTGTTTGTATTTTTCCTTTTTATCATCTTTTGTTATTTATAATCTGTTTAATATTTGGAATTCTGTTTGCTTAATTATATATATATATATATATATATATATATATATATATATATATATATATATATATATATATATATATATATATCAGATATTTTCGATTAGCACAATTGCTGAAAATTGTGTACTAGTAAATTTCTACATTAGGTTCTCAACTGTATAATATAACATCAGAAAATATAGTGCAATTATTATGAAAAAAAAAATATTTACAATGATTTTTATACATAATGCCCACAATATTATAAAATATGTGGATAGTGGAAGTCAGGGCTGGATTTGGAAGTGTGGAGGCCCCAGGGCAACGAAGGAGTGAAGGCCCCTAATCAGGGTTCAAAGAGATCATATTTTTGAAAATATCCGAAACTTTGATATATATATCCAAACATTTTGATATATATGGGTATATCAGATATTTTCAATCTGCACTTTAACAGTAAATACATCCTGAAGTTACTGCTATTTATTTTTTATATTATTATTATAATTTAGAGCCTTAAAATTACTGTTTCTTATTTATATCTAAACATACATTTCATTTTAAAAGTTATGTACTTTTAAGGTTATTTTCATATGATATTTACAATCATTAGCGAAATCTGATAACTTAATGTTATAAAAATAAAACACATATATGTATTGATATTGATTGGTTATTAGGTTGGATGTTGAACATTATATTTATACATGCTTTGTAAAACTGACATATACTTTGACTCATAAGTACAAATTACAAATTAAATGAATAAAAATATATACATATATCACCACTGAAATGCTCGATCAAATAAAAAATTGATAGTAAATGGATACTTGCAATCAGGGCTTTCTGATATATCAATAATAATATTATTTTTGTGCAAGCATTCTATGTAGAAATACAAAAAAAAAAAAAAGTCTGGGAGAAAAAACTTAAAATTTGCTGATCCGTGAAAGTTAGGATATTTTGTGAAAAATTTATTGTGGGGGCCATTTTGTTGTGGAGGCCCTGGGGCAGTAACTCTGCCTGTCCTCCCCTAAATGCCTCCCTGTATTTAAGCATTTTTTGCTAAAAGTTATGACTTTCAATGACAATAACCACAATGGCCAAAATCAATGAGTGCAGAAGTCGTATAAAATATAGTTTGCTCAAAGTTGCAAAAACCCTGAGGTCCTTCCTATCTGCAGGGATACGAGTATTGTTAGAGAAAACTGTTCCCTCTCAACTTCGGCAAATACCCCAGAAGCGTTTTATATCTCATGAGTGTTTCCGGATTAAATATAATAGCCAAACATATTGTATTTCATTGTGCTGATAGAAATAAATCAGTGTGCTGATGAAATAATTGTGCTGATTTATTTCAATTAGCAGTTTTGCTCAGTTAATGTATGTTTCAAAACATAAATTCATTAGACTCAACTGTGTACTTGTGTATTAATACCAATGATGAGCAGAATATATATTCTTTAAAAAAAAACTATTAAGCATAATCACCTGAATTATTGAATTTAAAGTAACTCCCAACACACAAATGCATTAACTTTCAAATGAGTGCAGAAAAACAACATAGAAAAATGTATTGAAGTAAAATCTTAGTTTTTTTAATAGGCTAAAATAAAGCCTTTGGAGGAAAAAAAAAAAAAAAAAAAAGGAGCAGATTATTGAAGAATCAGGTTTACAAGGTGCATTTGGTTTTTTGAAATCAGAAAGTAGTTTTTGACGTGCCAAGGGTATATAATACTGGTTTTACCTTTCAAAAATTCGTCAAAAACCCTTAGGGGTGAATGAGAGTTTGCTGAAAAAACATATGAAGTATGAACTAGTAATAATTGTCATAAATTATGATAAAATTTAATTTTAGAATGTGTAATTAGCAATACTTTTATTAAGGTAAACTGATAGAATTCAAATCTTAAAACTACTTACCTTCAATGATATTAGAATTATGAAACATATTTTCTAAAATTTCATGAATATCTTTAAATGTTGGTCTTTCATTAGGTTCCCACAGCCAACCTTAAAAATAAATATGTTAGAACAGTCATAATATAAAAACCTTTATAAAATAAAAACCTAAGTTAATAAACATCCAGTTTTCCTCACAAAACTTAGCTTATGAATAATTTCTGTTAAAAAATACACACACAATTTGATTGACTAAAGAAAGCATTCACATTTTAAACATGAAAATATTTTCAGAAAGATAAAATAAAATACTCCTAGTGTCTTATTGTCTCAAAAGTAGGGAGTGAATATTTAAATGAGAGTAAATGCAGCTGTTAGTAGTCACATAGCATAAAATTAAGATCATCAATCAAAATCAAAAGTTTCATCATATTTTGCCTTTTTTTTGACAAAATCCTTCAATTTTACTTCAATTTCAATCCTAAAAATTAGAGATCACAACTAATTTTCTAATTTAATATTTGAAGAAAAATAAATAAATAAACAAAATTTATTGCTCAATTTAATACGCTACTCTCCTCCCCCCTTTTTTTAAATAGCAAATGCTATGTTCTACATTTATTTACTTTTGCTACACAATTTTATTAACCGTTTAAATGACCAAACAAGGTTCATACTTATAGGAGAATAGTAATGAATGGGACAAAGTTTGAAAGAGTCATTACTAAGTTTTCAATAATAAAATTACTTCATAAAAATATTGCCCTTTGGTATCAACAATGCTTTTAATCATCCATATAACTTGACAGTACTATTTTTGTTCATTGAAGTAAAGCCATGTTTGTCAATAAATCCATTTTTCTGAATCGGATACTTCAGCTGGCCACATGGGATCAGTTTTGCGATCTGTATGTTAGGCATCACTGTTTGACTATTGGAATCCTCCTATTTCTATGACTAAAGTCCTTACTTTCTAAAGCTTTCAATTAATTAAGATAAACTCTGATAAATTTAATGTTTTTTTTACAAGTGGTTGAAATAAACTCGGATGTAATTGAATAATTGAATTACATTTTTTGAATGGGTGTAGGAAAATCAAGAACATGCAAGTCTACTACTACACAATATAACATGTAAGAAGTGCTGAAAATAATGTTGAATTACAAAATTAGTGATGTCCCAGTAATAAAATCACATTACAAAAAAAGACAGGCCGCTGGAACAGAAGCAGAAGCAATAGGATTCCTAAACTCAGATTTGTTTACGGGATTGTTCAGTTTTCGAGTATTAACAGCTTTTACATGCACTATTGTTAAATCACTCAAAATTTCTAATGCTCTTTTAGCTGCTGTTACTTTATTGCTGCCCAAGACATTTTTCCATGACTTTTCCAGGTCTGAAATTTGTTTATCATTTTTCCATGACTTTTCAGGATTTCCATGACCCGTACGAGCCTTCACCAAAAGTGTTCATAAACTGCAAGTTCATAAAATCTAATGTTCCAATGAAAGACATTTTGGGGGGTTAGTA
Source organism: Uloborus diversus (assembly GCF_026930045.1). Taxonomy (NCBI): domain Eukaryota; kingdom Metazoa; phylum Arthropoda; class Arachnida; order Araneae; family Uloboridae; genus Uloborus; species Uloborus diversus. Next base: position 16,747,809 of record NC_072735.1, read on the forward strand.
AGCTGTTCCTCAAATTGTGAGTGTTCGAGAAATAGCGGTTCATAAAAGTGAACGTTAACTGTATTATTAGGGGACAAATTAAATTTATAAAACTAATTAAGAGTGAACAGAGGCAGATATAATTATCATTAAAGAAAAAAAAATATCTTTTAAGTTTTTAAGAGGTATTCAGTCCAATGTTACTTTAAATATCCTTACAATCTTTCATAAGTTCATAAATGCGGGAAGGACAACCAGATGGACATTCCATTCGATAACCAGATTCTAACATATGGTAGACATCAGTCAACTCCACTCCTGGATACGGGGACATACCATATGTTGCAATCTCCCACAAAAGGATTCCAAATGCTGAAATCAAGTAAAATGTGTATTAATAAAAAGTGGAATAAAAAAGATTTTATTAAAAAAATCTTATTGGTCTTTAAGGGTACAATGGAATTTAAAAGGGCTATGTTCACTTTTTATAAAAACTGAAGCTTTCCATTTTTCAGAAGAATAGTTCATCTGGAGTTTTTAATTTGATTTACAAAAAAAAAAAAAAAAAAAATAAATAAATAAATAAAAAACAATAAAAAAAAAACAATTAGTGTTTTATATTTTTCAATGATAATTTTTGTAAGCATTTTTTTGCAAAAGGTGATGTATGTATGTATTGAAGGGTAAAAAAAAAACACAACCTAAAGCATTAAATGAATTAAAAAATGAAATGATCTAGTAAACTAAAAGCATTTAATGATAATGACTTTGATTTTAAGTATTTTTCTGAAATTTAAAAAAAAAGAATGCAAACATATTCTGGAAGAAATTAGGAAACTAAACTAAAAAAATAAAAAACTCTCCAATTAATAACATACAAACAGGTATGCATTGCAGATTAATAGAAGGGAAAAAAGAAAAGTAAAATCATGAATTTATACAAAGATGAAAATATTCACAAGAACTACTTTAAAGTCCATTTATTTATTCAAACCATACTCACACTGCTACACACACCATCATTAAACATTACATTTATTACTAATAAAATAAACTATGAAATAAAAATTTTCCAAAGAGCTTATTTTTAATCCAATGCACTACATAAAAATTATTCATAGAAGCTCAACATAGATGAACTTCAATTGCTCAGAATTTTTGGTACTTTTAACGGTATTTTCAAGTATTTCTTGAGTGCATGTGATAAAAAACATTTGATGCCATTGCGATTTTACAACTAAAGTAAAAAAAAAATTATACTGATTAAAAAAAACCATTGCGATTATGAGCTGGAGATCATGATGGGAAAAAATACTTAATGAAAATGGGCATGCGTGTTGAAATAAGTGCCACAGGAAATGGCAAGTTCCGAGCTCTATGCAACTAACATGCAGTTAAATTTAAAATTCCATTCCTGTATGTACCTATTCTTTACAATTCCATATACTATGAAACTCAAAAGAAAGCCAAACTACACTCTAAACTGACAGAAGCATTGTATCAGAACTTAACTTTTTATGCTTTGTAACTGTTTTTTAATTTTAAATACTAGGGGTACACGCATGGCTTTCCCGTAGTAAAATATTAAAAAGTCATTTGGTTTGCCTGTATACTTTCAGTTACATTTACTATGTGTTATTTTTATTTATTTTTTCCCCCTCAAGATCTCTTTATATATTTGGCAGGTTTGAAAACTTAGCATGTAGCTTAACAGAAAACAAAAAATGTCTTAGAAATATTTTAAAAGAGGAAAGAAGTTTCCCTTCCTTGCTTAGAATGCAAACTAACACATTTTTCCAAAATTAAATACTATCAAAAGAACATTGTAATAGCAATATTTAAATAATTTACTCAACATAATTCCATAAAATCTTCGAAGATAAAAGCAGACGACTTTTTCTTAACAGTTAAAATATTTTAATTTAAATCCTTTTCAATAAAATAAGGATTTATTGTCAAAACGAGCACGTTTTTAAAAATGTGTTAAAAAAAATCAATCATCATTGAAACAATCAAAGGGAGTAAAAGACGTAATCATGGTAACACACAAATTTGATTTTGCTCAGAAAATAATTTCCATTTATCATTAATTTTTGATTTTATTCACAGGCTTAATGATTTAAAATTGTTTGGCTTGCTGAAGATAAGCCTTGAATGTTGGTTTTCTTTAAATGATTCCTACAGCTCTCCTTAACTTGGTACAAACTTCTTTTTATGCAGAAAATTCCAAGCTTTTGAATGACCTAAAACTTAAAAAAATCAGAATGAAATACTTCTCCCCCATATTATCAAATTTATATGAAAAATGGGCTTAAAATTGGAATAAAAAAATAAAAAAATCCAATTTTTGAAAAATTTCTTCGAGGTGCAAACCCTCATTCTGCACACTAATTGTGTGCCAAATTACATGAAAATTGGCCTAACAGTTTAGGTGTGATGAGCGTCACAGACATCCAGATATTCAGACTTTCATCTTTACAAAAAGTAGAAACACATGTGCAATCCAAGTTTTTAACTTTTAAATCTTAAATTTTGGTTTTTAAAGAGTAGTATGGAATGTCTGATACTTTAATGATTACTTATAATATTTCAAAACTGTTTGTTATAATTATTAAATGAATAAAATAAAAATAAACATTTGTTATTATACTTACCCCAAACATCTGATTTCGTAGAAAATTTGTTATAAGCTAACCCTTCAGGGGCTGTCCATTTAATAGGAAATTTAGCACCAGCATGAGCAGTGTAAGTGTCATCTCTCATCAGTCGTGCTAATCCAAAATCAGCAACCTTTACAAGATGACCATCACCTACGAGGCAGTTTCTAGCTGCTAAGTCTCTGCAAATGGAATGCATATTGAAGCTTTGTTTACATTTTACAGCTACAAGGGGGAAGAAATCTAAATGAGATAGTGTTTAAAAAATGTATAAGAGGCAGTGGCAGTGATTCCAGAGGGGGAGGGGGGCAAGAGCCCCCCCCCCAATTAAGCGACATGTAAAATATCCCTTGGGGGTTTGTTTGGCTTTGAATTCCTTCAGCAAAATTAAATCCTTAGTGCAAGTTTGCATCAAAGAGAACCCAGGTGCCTTCATCTGGTAGAAACTGGGCATCAAAATTATTCGTGCCTTAAAGGCGGCACATGAAAGACTGTATGTCTTGTCAGCAGATTGCATTAGGTCTGTTAAAGGCTAAATAGCCTAATGCAGCCCTTTTAGAAAGAAAAGAAATGCTTTTTGGGCACTTTTGCAGAACATCATGACTTTCACTTACAAATTTCAATCACATTCAAAATCTGTGACTTTCTTAGTCAAAACATTTAAAATTTTAAATCTTCTGAACCATTTTTGAATCTACTCAAAATTTGTTCAATGTACAGAAGAGTCATACCAGCTTTAGCTCTGCATTAAGTACACACACAGAAGAAAAAGAAAGAAAATCTGACTCAAACATAACAAACTGCGCCAAAACGTCCCAAAAATTTGCTAGTTTGTATTGGATATGTAATAACAAATTTATTTGTGTGGAAAATGAGGGACGGAATTCGGTCCGCTATTCGGAGGTTTCAATGTACCACTAGTTTTATAAAAAGACTCATACTATTTGGAATCACACTTCTAGGGAGAGTAAATTTTTTTTCCCAACATGATTAAAATGATTAGTTAATTTTTATTATGACAAGCAAGAATTAATTAAAATTATACAAAAGCTGTTTTACGTCCTGTATCATTTTGAAAAACTAAGTTTTTTTAAAATTGCAAGCAAGGAGTAATTTTTTGCATGCAAAGCCAAATAGTACATACCTATGAATGAAGCACCTTGATTCCAAGTAGGACATAGCAGAGGATATTTGAGTTGCCATGTGCATCAATATTATTGCATTTATACTATCACGTGTTGTACTGCGCAGAAAATCCAAAAGATTTCCATGCTGCATAAATTCAGTTATAATATAAAAAGGAGGTTCTCTTGTACAAACACCTAGAAAATAAATTGAATTAGTTTGCTAAAATATAATGCATACCTGTCAACGTGAAATAATCTCAATCAGTAAAATAACTATAATTTTTCAGCCTCCACATTTATTTTCTGGCCCTTTGCCATATCATTTGACTCTCCCTTCCACAAATTTTCTGAGTTGAGAAATAGGTGTGTTAAAATAAGCTTATGGTTGTTGTATTTTTATATAAATATCAAACCTTATTTTAACCAATAAGTTGCTAAAAATAACATAATTAAAAAATTCACCAATTGTACTCAAGTAGAGGAGAAAAATTTTTTAGAAAGAAAAAAATGGGTTTTTCAAAACTGCCCTTTGAAGCAGAGTGAGAGTTTTTTACATGAAAAATGGGAAATAAAGTTAAAAACTTTAATTGTATTACTGAATGACTTAGATTGTAACATTTAAAAATGTATTTTAATTTTTTTTTTTTTCAGAATGTGCATTACACAACAGCTAATGAACTCAAACTCAAATATACTACAATGTATTAACAAAAAAACGTATATCATGCTCAAAAAATTTCAGGATTCCATTGTAATACAATTTTTAGCAGACATGGAACAACTCAACTGAATGCCCCCCCCCCCTGCTGAATGAGATTTTTTTTTTACCTTGCTTAATGGTACATGTGTGTAACTAAATGAATTTCTTCTTTTTGTTTTGAAACATATAAACATTTACATAATGCTAAAATATAACGTTGATATTTACCTAAAAGTTGGACTAGATTAGGGTGTTTCATTTCTTTCATAATGGAAGCTTCTTCTAGAAAATCTTTTAAAGCCATGGTATCCTCCTAAAATCAATTTGATAACAAAATGGGCATTACTCACATAATTTTTAAAGATAAATGTAAATATAGTGCAAAGCATACTCATATTTTACAAAAAATATCTTATAACACTTCAAGTAAAACATCCAAGTAACAATGAAAAATTTATCATGTGTGAGTGTAGATAGAAACATTGCAGATTTCTAGTTAGAAAATTTGAAAACAAGTTTCCTTCGTTTATCTACAACAACGCACCCTTTTTCTTAGTCACCTGCCCATATAATCTGATTTAAAAACCAAAGGTGATTAGTTCCGAGATCTGCAAATAATGAGCTGTACATAAAAATTTTTGTGTTTTCATTTAAAATTTTTCATTTCAAAGCATAAACAATGATATGTAAAGATAATATCTTACTTTCAATGTCTTCACAGCAACAGTCATATTATATCGTTTCCAAATGGCTTCATACACATCGCCATACTGTCCACCACCAAGTCGATGCTTCATAACAATATCAGTTCGTTCGATTTCCCATTCATCTGGCTCAGGACTTAAAGCAAAAACAGTTGGTTTATTTCTCTTTGGGGCAGGGTACAACAAAACAGTTATTAATCCATCAGTATGAATTGAATGATGATGAACTAATTCCGCAAGTGTGTTGAAAGGACATTCTGAAGTAACAAATACCTGAAAAGAAAAATTGTACATGCATTTAGATTCATATATATTTATTCAGAGCTATACCAAGTACTCAGTATATACTAGGTTTTTGACCAACACCAAGTTGGTAAGAAAATTAAATATTAAAAGTATCTATGAAGACAAATAATGTCAAATGATTACACATATGTAATCAAATATAGTTTATAAAATGAAATCATTTACTGCTGTTCGATTCATGAAATATACCTCTAATGTTAATAAAGCTCTATACGTAAAATACAAATTATTGCTAAATAAAAGTTAGCAATGCATTCGTCATTATTCCCATAAATAAAATTTTTTTAACCCAGTAAAATGTATTACACATTTGTGTGCTTTGTACCAATCACATTTAGAAGGGGGAGGGGGATCTCATAAGTCAATAACTTATACCAATCTTTAAATTTTTGCAAACTCATTTTCATTATTTTTTCCATGTAAGTACTTCTTATTAAAGAAAATATGGTAAAATTAGAAAATATGAAGCTTTTCCATTATTCAATGGATTTATACTACAAGCAAAACTCATGTGTGACTGACAGATTTCTGATATCACAAAGAACTACCGTATTACCCTGCATTATCCGGCATGCCGGGAAAAGCAGGATTGACCAGCATGCCAGGAAATTCGAATTTTCCGTCATGCCGGATAACTTGAGGTTTATTTTGCAACAAAACAAAAGTAAATTTCCCCATTCAGTTTCAATCAGAAAGCAAACCAGTGTAAGGAAAAAATAAATAAATCCCAAAAAGAACCTTCCTTCAAAAAAAAAAGTGTATTGCATATAATATGTGCTTGCTATTTATGCTAGGTCATTATTAATGGATTTCATTACATGCCAATAAAGTAATCAATTAAGAAGCAATTATCGTTACTGCGATCTGTTCATAATTTTTTTAAAATAAATTACATTAGGTTCTCTTTTTGGGAGGTAAGTTTAATTTTCATTTATTGGATAACTAATTCTTTAGCACTGGTGTTTAGGGGCGGTAACTTACTGCTTAAATGTTTGTATACTTAGTTTTAATTTAGTTTTTATAAAATTATTCGTTATTAAACAATATTTTTCTTGTTAAAATAACAAATGGCATTGTTAGTAAAGATGTTTACAAAATTGAACTGTTTATTAACACTACTAAGATATGTATAGACCTTATATTCATTTTTAAAATGAACATATATTTTTATAGCATTAATTTTTTTCCTAACCTTGATTTTTCCGGCATGGCGGAAAGGACCAGGCAAGTGTTATTGAAAATCTGGTAACCCCTGAAATTTGACAGCATGCCGGATAATGCGGCCTAATACGGTATAAAAGACTGATATATTAGTTTTAATTTTATACAGAGTAAATAAACGTTACTAGGATAACTGTTACATAATTTTCGCATTTAATGTAAAAATGATTTCACTACTGAAACTAATTTTTGAATCCTTAAAGGGCCTATATTAAATTCAAAACTGAGCACAAATTTAAAATATGATTATATGCATCCGATTCATATTGCAGTTTTAATAAGTGCACAATCTTTCACAAGTGTCAGTCTGCCATTGTTTTAAACACCCACTTAGCACTCGGTAACTCAGTTCTTGCCAGATAGACCATATAGCCTTGCCATAAGAACTAGGTATTCGACCAAAGTGCCCAGGGTCCAGGGTTGGCGAGTTTTTGCCACAGGTGGAAAACACCATGGAAAAAACCTTGTTTTTTTTCCCGACCGGCAAAAATAGGTTTTTTCCAAAGTGGCAAAAATAGGATTTGCATTAACAACTTTCCGACACATTTTTTAAAAACTACATGTAAATAAAGAGCATGAAAAATGCTTTGATAAAATATTAGTTTCATTAGTTTGCTAGTTAAAAATAATTTTAATGTTTAATGTGCTTTAAGAGTTAATGTTTTCACAATATCTATTTTTTAAGTCTTTTACATATTATTAACAAAACTTACCATGTAAAGGCAATTAGCTTGTTTATTATAGCAATTATTACAAAACATTTCATATTTTTTAAATTGTACCCCTTAAATCAATATACAACAGTAAACTAAAAGAAATTGAGGCAAATTGTACCGCATATTTCGTTACATAAAACATCACTTAAATCTCAATCTATATATCTTCCAAAACCTATTTGTTCTTACAGTTTGGCATTAGAATACACTAGTTTTGCAATGGTAGTAATTGACAACACGTTTCGAATTTTTGATTCCACAACACAAGAATTTAAGAAATATACATCTATTGCAAATGTACTTGCAGGACATGTTTGCAGAGCTGCAACTAGTGTGCAGAAATCTTTGGATACTGCACTTGACATCAAAGCCCACAGGGGTAACTCCTTACTGAATTCATAAAGCCTCATAACTTTTTTTTCTAACATTAAATGAGCTAAATTTAGTGCAATATATTATAATTTGATACTTTTAATATAATCAAATATGTTCTGCGCTTTAGAACTCACCATTATATAAAAAATGAAAAATATGTGTTTTTTGTCGCATTGTGGCCCACCCTTCCCTACATCATTTTTATTCCTTAACTAATATAACTTAATATAACTATATTTGTAATTGGGTTATTGCCATTTTTCCATTTTTGCCTTGTTTTTCTCCATTGTGCCGGCAAAAATACATTTTTCTTGGCAAAATGACCAACCCTGGAATATTACTATATCTACACATGCACACACAGCAATTTACTGCAGTGAAAACCCTGATGTTAAGTTTTCTGTTGGACCAGTAGTAAAAAACATTCTAAGGGGAAAAACGTAAAATCGGGGCCATTTAGAAATTTAAGCAGTGTTCAAAACTTGACTGTAGTGGGGGAAAATGTGTAATTGTTACATGTTTTTTGTTTCCAGATAGTTTCATTTACAGCGCAATCTGTAATAACTTTTTTTGCAAATTTACTTTCTAGTGTGCATTTACAAATAAAAAGTTTTAGAGTTAATATGTTAGAATTGCTTGATCAGCTCAACCCTCTTGATTATTTCTTTCTTGCCTCCATCATTATCATCAAAAGCAGGCAATAAACCTGATACTCAAGGAATTTGCAATGTGATGGGATGATACATGTGTCATCAACATCTGGAAATTTTTCAAGAAGTCTGTCAGCAGCTCAATTATCATGAAGAAAGATTGGAAGATCGAAGGAAATTCCTCTCACTAACAAAAGACAATTAGAGAGAACAAAAAGAATTTCAGAGCAGTTTCCAACAATATAGAATAAATGTATTTTGAACAAATAAGAAAAAAAATCTTGTAGGTGAAAAATTATTCTAATCTGTTTGTAGAAAAACGTACTAAGTGAACTTTCTAAAAAAGGGTAATACATGGAATATTGTAACGTCACCAGTATAGCCTTTTTCAAGAGCCAGCAGAAAATGACATCGGAAGCGAGGTAACATATGAAATCAACACCGTAAAATCGGGGTTACACTGTATATATGTGCAGCGTATCCCTGCTTATCCAACAAGACCTCTATTTTTTGCATCTGTTATTTCTAGATGAATACTTTCAACTGGAAAAATGGTCAAAATACAATGCAGAATTAAGTTATAAAAAGTTTAAAGTGAGAAAAGTGAAAAAAATATGTAATTTAACTTTCTCTGTGTGCCGATTATATACTCTAATTTTTGGTATGGCATGGATTGAAACAATACATACTAAAAAACAGAATGAATCAATTTGTCAACAAAACAACCAAAGTGAATTGTCTCTTTATTTTCTGCCAAAAGTGCTGGAAAACACCTTTTAATTCATACCTTACTTATGAAAATTATAAAATATACAACACACACACACAATTTCAACTATCAAAATATCACCAAACAGGCAACTGCTTTGTTAAAATGTAGAAGAAGAGAAGCAATTTTCACCTGTCGTACCTTGACGGGCGACTTTCTAGTTTAGAATAATTATTTTCTTTTTTTTTTATCGTACTGCATCAAAAATGAAAACTATAGAAGAGCGATATTCTGCAAATGAATTGTTATACTGTTATCGTATTGTCTTGTCTCGCCAATCGTTATCATACAATCGCAAGGGCAGATCCTGAAACTTTTCAAAGAAGGGGGGGAGGGTTGATTTTTAATCTTAACTTTTGTTACATTATCTGAATTAAAAACTTTGTTTGCTGCAATAGCATTTAAATCCAAAACAGCTAAAACATAGAAATTTAACCAAGGGGGGTCTTTGAAGTTATTCCTTTCCATTACTGTTGAAAGAGCTATTCTAAAATTGCATTTTAGAACATCAATTTCGCAATAATTCCGGGAGAATGTTTTGAAACCCCTTTCTAACATTGGCAAAAATCGTCTAAAACTACTTTTTGAATCTTCAATTCAGAAATATTTGAATCCGATTCTTTTTTCTCAGCATCATCAAAGATTGCCTTCAACTGCATTTTAGGACTTTAATTCGGAAAAATTACTGTTGCAGGATTCCTCAAGGGACGGTCACCCCCATCGCCCCTCCCTTGTATCCGTCCAAGTAAACGACTGAGTCCAGTTATTTGGCACTAAAGAGTGCAGCTTTGGCACCAAATTTCTCAAGGGGCGATCACCCCCATCGCACCTCCCTTGAATCCGTCCATGTAAACGACCGAGTCCAGTATTTGGCACTAAATTTCTCTGAAAATTAAATACCTTCCCAATAAAATTATATTGAAGTCAAGATGCCGCGTTTGTGATAGAGATAAAAAAAGTCTCCATATTTTCTTGGATGGACAACACATGGTCCAATGAAGGAATCTACGGTTAAAGCCTTAATGACATGTAAATGTATTGGATTGAATTGTACTGATTTTTACAATAAGATTAAATAAAAAAAAAAGACTTTCTGAAAAAAGTCCCATCCAATGAAAAAAACTTGTAAATATTGTAATTTTTTTCCTCTCATTTTAATTGCTTCTTCTTATTTAAGTAATTTGTAAATATTGCCTTGTTAAAAAAAATAATGTTTAAATTTATTTAAGTTCATAATTACGACCATTTTTTAATAGTATTGAGAAAAAACTACACTCTAAAATCCAACCAAAGATGTGTACCTTTGAATACTCATGATATTGTGACAGGGGGCATTCTGGTGTCCCGGTTTAACATTTCAGAAATCTGGCAAGTCTAACTAAATGGCAAATGAAGATAGTCCCAAAAAAAATTAGCATATATTAATTTTCCCAAAATGAAATTAAAACCTAGCAGGAAATTTGAAATGGACAACATCAATATTCCTTGAGTCTATGGATAATGAAAAAAGTAACATTTCTTGTATAAACAGCTAATAAAAGATTCTTCTTTTATTTGAAAGCTACTTCTTTAGGAACAGCAAGAGCTCGACTAAATTTTTTTTTCATGGTCTTTGATTATAAATGAAGCTGGGCCAGACTAAAATTAATTCAGCTAACATATCAGTCATAATTTCAGGAACAGTCTTATTCAATATGCTAAGATGTACTAGAAAAACCACTGAAATCTACAGTAGATTAAAAATTGAAACAAATTTCAGAATGTTTTCTAAAATTGAACAGCTTTTAATAGAAGTAATTTATCTTCAATGGGTAGGGTAAAATCTTTTACTGACATATTTACATTCCACATAATTCACATTAAGAACAAAATGTAATAGGCATGAGCAAGAAATTAAAGGACAACAATCTGATCTGATTTTGAAATGATATGATTGAGGTAACTTATAGAAACTTCTAAAATGCACTCTATAAATAATAATAAAACCGAATTAAAAATTTTCTAATCCAAATTTAAAAAAAAAATTATATATAAATGCAAAATTTACCTTTCCATCAGAATCTTCATTTATACGATAGTGGTAAACTCTGCCTTCATAGCGTACGGATATAGACCTTTGCCCAGGACTACTCTCACTCTCTCGGACTAGAAAGCTTCCATTAATGCCACTACTAAGAAGGTATTCAGCAGCATTTCTAGATATTGGGCCATGGTACCAGGAATGCTTTTCTAGGCTATTTACAGGAGTTATGTAATTGCTGGGTACCCATCCAACCAAGCCATTCCATGACTGTGCCTCACACCACTCGCCAGTTTTGTTGTATGATAAAACACGTACTTGTTGCCCTGAAAGAAGAAGGAAATAAACCTGAGTTTAATTGCACAGATCTAATCATATAGTTACATGACATATATTCTGTTCATTGAATACAGTCGAACCTGTCTATCTCGAATTTTACGGGAGAGAAGAAAAATTCAAGATATGGAGGTTTCAAGATACAGAGGTTTTGAAAAAAGTTCTAAAAATAAGTAATTGGAGCAATGACTTGAAAGTAAAACTTTGGAAGCAATTTTACTAATCAACAATGTCCCCTTCCTCTCAGTTTCCCCAATGGATATAATTGCTGGAAAACGTGCTTCTTTTACATAAAGTTTTAATTCTGGAGGATTATGTGGCTGCTAATATTAAGAAAAATGCTTTTTGTCTCCAAATTCCAGTTAATAAAGATCATTGGGGATCAAATTCAAGAAGGACACTTTAGTCGAAATTCGAGATATACAGGTTTTCAGAAAATTTTATTCAAGACAAATATGGGGAAAAACATTGAATTAATACTTTATGTGCAGAGAAAATGAAAAACTTTGACATAGAGAGGTTTTCGAGATAGGCAGGTTCGAGATAAACAGGTTCGACTGTACTATAAATAGCCACATCACTAAGCAGTATCAGAAGTCATTAGAAAAAATGACTGGTCCTGTGTAAGCAACAGCTGCTTCGCAAACCGAATGACTAGTCCAATTAACTTAAAATGTTGCTCAATGTTGTTCAACATGACATACGTTTTAACACAAATAGGATAAAAAATTTTATTTATATTTCCCAAAATATGCATGATGCTTTTAATTGGCTTTAAACAAAAACTCAGAGGGAAAATAATTTACCTAAATTTAATCAAACAAAATAACTGAATTTTAAAACAACAGTTTTAAAATTTAAATAACACAAATTTTTTTATTGATGGTGACTGACCACTGGTCTCACACATTGGTCTTGGGCCAATGGACCACTAATGATTTTGAAGCCTGTTAAGTAATCTGTAATCCAGCCTTTATACAGAACATTTACCAGGTTTGGAAAGATTTAAAAATATGGAAGATCAATATTTGATAACAGAGTTTGGGCCAAGACTGGAATCTGGGTTCAGGAACGAGCCACCTAAGTGTTTTCGGAGTTTTATCTGCATACAGTGAGTTTCGCAAGATTTACTGAAGATTGAAAACATTTATTTCAGAAACAAAATTAATGTTTTACAAATAATAATTGTTATTACCAAAACCAGAAATTGACATCTTAAACTTATAGTCAATTTAGCTTTTTTGTGTGCTTAAAGCAGTTTGTGTAAAAAACTTTGAATGATATATTTGCTTTATTCCATTTAATGTACATATTTTATTATTTTTATAAACATTAAAAAGTAAAATTTTATATGGATTTCACCATTATTTTTTTAACAAGATAGTTGGGAAACTAAAACAAAGAATAATTCTTGGAACCAATTGCAAAGCTTTTTGCAATGTTGTGAAAAATTCTTTGACATTTTGTTTTGCTTTCACCAGTTCTATTTTAATTAATAGCAGCTTGATGCACAGCTGTCAAGTGAAAAAGGTATATTACAACATATACATAAAATTAGCCAGAAAAAAAAAAAGAATGCTAATTTGTGTTAAATTTTGAGCTCTATGCAAATGTTTCTAACTTTTAGTTAGGTTTTTTTGACTTTCATTCTTGCATAAATTTTTTTTATCTCCACCGGGATCAACGGGGACTTTTGAGTTCAGTTATAACAATGTACTAAGATCTGTACGAATTTTCAGCTCTATGAAGTTTTTACCGAACTCGAATGTCTATTTTGACTAGGTTATAAGTGGCATGAAGTTTTTATTGATTTTTGAAGTTGCTTTTCTACAGGAAACATTTGTTTTCAGACAAGATTAAATTAACAAGAAAAAGAGCTAGAAGCAATTAAGTGAAAATTCAATTCTATTTTATACTAGCCGCCTGCGGCGACCAGCTGGTCCGCCTTTTTACGCCATTCGCCTTTTTACGCCAGGGGTGCCGCCTTTGGCGGCTGCTTAAACAATTTAGCGACGACATTAATCAATGTTTTTCTCTATAAATCAGTATTATCATTCGTTTTTTTTAGGCCAATGTTGCCGCCTTCGGCGGCTGCTTAAATAAATTTCGTGGCGGTGTCAATCAATCTATATCTATCGACATCATTAATAGTTTGAATAAAATATTTTCTAGATCTGTCTCCAGTTTCGTCGTTTGGAATATTTTTAAAGGAGGGGGAGGGGAGACACAAACGACGTACTCTTCATGCAAATTTTGTCGAAAAATAACAAAAAGCACTTCCACTTTTATGTGAAAGCATTGTTTTTTCAAAGTCATGGTGTATGTGGGGGAGAGAGGGGGGCATTGACATCCAATGTGCAAGCAGTCACCTACGGCGGCTGTTTGGCTAACTTGTCATTTACCTTTTTACTTCAAGTTTGCCGCCTTCGGCGGTTGTTTAAATAAATTTGGCAGCAGTATTAATCAATGCATCTCTATCTTTTTTTTGTGCCATTCACATTTTTACACCAAGATTGCCGCCTTCGACGGCTATCTACCTTTACAATCTATCTCTACATTTTCTTATCCATCTCTATTTATTTTGACCTCCTCACCCATTTCCTAATAAAAACAAAGAACACTCAAAAAACCGCTTTTTTATTTAAGTAGAGCAAAAAAAAAAAGCTCAAATTCCCCGTAGTGTGCAAAAAGTAGCGTTTGACAAAGATAAAAAAAAAAAATCTTGCTGTTTTTTATTGAATTAATGTGCACAACTATGAAATGTAACGTAATATAGATACAGCGAAAGGTCCAGCTTTGGGGGGGGGGGGATGGAAAAAGAAATAAATGCAATCCCTAAATAAAACAAAAAATAGGAAAGAAAAAAAAGCAAGCGCTGCCGAAAAAACACGTGGTCAACACGTCAGAAAATGTAGAAGTAAGCTACATAATAAAAAAAAATTAACATTGCTTGCGATTAGATTCCATCGTAAATATCGAATCGAAACCCAAACAGTGACGTCACAGGCATAAAAGATTGAAGAACGCTTTTTTCGACTGATGCATGAAAGGACATGATGTGTTCAGCACTAAAAAAATTGTAAAAAAAAAACTATTGCGTATTTTTAAGAACTATTGCGTATTTTTAAGAAAGTTTTCTTCTGAAGAGGGCGAAATGTTTTTACTATTACCAACTTCAATTTCAGAAATGAGGCTTTGATACTTCTCGCAGGATGATATTAGAAAAAAATAAAACCCAGAAAAACATGCAAATTAAAGGTTTTTTTAAAAATTCATAAAAAATACAAAAATTGCTCTATCTTCAAAATTTTTTTCTTCATCATACTTAAAACTAAATTTTCTACACTATAGTACAAAAAATATTTGTGTGGTGCGATTGGTTCAGGGTCTGTGAAGTAAAAAGTACTAAAAAGTGAAAAAAAACGCATAAAACATTAAATAACTTTTTTTCTAATAAAAATATCAAAAATCGAAGCCCGAGGTGCACTTTTTCAGCAAAAACTGCACCAGTATACCAAATTTCATCTTTCTAGGCCTTACCGTTTTCCCGGAATGCGCGCCACAAACACACACACACACACAAACAGCTTATTTTATTATATGTATAGATTTTGCATAAGATAGAGTGAAGCAATTGCTGGAATATTATATTGAGTTGCCATTTCTCACTTGAGTGTTAAGAGAATTCTTGCATTTGTTTTAATTATTGAGGCTGTGTATAACTACAGACATTTAAATATTTCCCTTTTGGTTATGTTTTCATACGTATAATGACTTTTTTTTTGGAGGGGGGGGGGGGGGGGGGGAGGTGAGAAGTTACAGTTCTGTTTAGATTACAGGCATCTTATTTCAAAGAACACAATTTCTAATAATACCTGCATTTGCTATAAATAAATCACAAGGATTAAATGTTTGATAAAATTAATGTACTTTTGCTACATCCAGTGATTTTGCATGGAAAATTATACATATTCAAGTAGAGTATTTTCATTTGGTAGTTTAAAATTTATATTATTCCTAATTGCAATGGTCAAGGCAACTTCTCAATATTAGTAAGCCTTTTTAAAAAGAATATTGTTTATAGAGAAGGGCAATTCCACGGTAAGTGCAATGTTGCGGAGGGGACATTTCATCCTTTTTTCCCTTATTAAAAAAAAAATTTAAATTATTTAATGCCTTCAAATTTTTTCCTTGCATATATTCAATGATATTAACATGTAAGAGCACTCAAATTGAAATTCTCTATCAATTTGAATTTTTAAAAAAAATATTAAAGTAATGTTGCGGAGGGGACAGCAAAATATCAGATTTTTGAAAGTTCATTTTTCAACACGAATCTCTGCTCTGTTTTTAATTTAAGACTATTTCTATATTTTTTATGGTAAAGAAACATCATCTAACTATTCAAAAACTGTTTACAAAAAACTTTAACTTTTGTTATAAACTCACAAGAATTTTTTTTAAAAATCTTAACCTGTTGCGGAGGGGACTTTATGTCCTTTTGTGAAACAAATTGATTTTTAGTCAAAATAATGTAAATAAAATCTTAGAAATCATTTTTTATTCAAAATCTCACTCATAAATATCAGAAATTTGGTTTGGAAAGGCATAAGTAAACTTTCTGACATCAAATTTTGGTTCAGGTAACAATTGAATTATCTGGGAATTGCTAACCCAGCTTCTGTCTTCCTTTTCTGGAAATATAAATGAAATGCCTGTTTCATTTGACTTTTTTAGGAAAAGTACTTCTACGTTGTCGCCATCAACAGCACATATTTGAGCCACAAAGAGTCGATCTTTATTTTTTATACTTTTCAGTTTTGTTACGACAAAATTTCCGACAACAAATGATGATTTCAACAAGGACTTTTGTGATGGTAAATCTGGGGTCGAACCTCTGTCAGAATCTAAGTCTAATGTTGTAATCACAGTGTGAATTGTATATTCCCCTTCTTTTTCTTCTTCATCCAGACTAAAGGGTGAATTAGTAAAAACTTTTAATTGTTTCTTGTTTAAAACCTCAACGTAATGTAATGTTCTTGGAATTGGTTTTAAAATTCTTTTCCATCGATGTTCAAGATCTTGACGTCGATTATTGTTTTCCGCTTCAGAGGAAAAGAGCACACAAATCTTTTTACTGTGATTTTTAATCACTTCATAAAATTCAATGGCATTATTAATCACTACTTGCCCTTGAAGGATTTTTGTACTAACGGTCCGTTTTAAGTCTGCACCAACACCATCAGCAGGTCCTTTTCCATGAGATGTCTCAAAAAAGGACCAGTTAGCATAGCATCCATAATCGGACTTGTGGTATACAAGATTGCCCAATACAAAACGATTCTTGAACTGACTAGAAGGTCCATCACTCCAATAATGAACCTTTTCAATCTGAATCGACAATTTTTCTTCTATATCTTTAAGTATCAAACTGTTATAAGATACAATTGCACCTTTGTCATGCTGCTTATCATCTGATACAATACCATAGCATAAATGCTTCAATTCATCATCTTCTCTATAGTAGGCAATTGCAGTAAATATTGTTACTTGCACTGAATGCCAATGAGCATTCATAATTTCCTTCTGTTGTCGAACTGAAAAATTCTCCGCAAAATCTTCAATTATAATTATTTCCTTATTTTTTAAGTTGTCTTTGAGAAAAGATAATTCATGGAATTGCCGTTTTATATTATAAACATGTCTAGAAAAGGGTGTCAATAAAAGCTTCAAATTTTCTATTGTTTCTGCAGCAGAATAAGTAACAACAGATTTTTCAGATTTTCCATTTTCAGAAACCCACTGATAGTAAGTGACAAGCTGATCAGGATCTACTCCTTGAAATATATCATCGATTGAATCAACTGAGCAGTTTTGGCATTTGCGGTCAGCACATTCAGGTTTCATTTGGATATCATAGTCACATACAGTCAATTTGAGTAACTCCTTGATGTCAGAAACATTCAAATAGGGAAATGTTTTTTTAAATCCAGTGAATAACAAATCTAAATTTTCATGGTAGATACAATAGCAAACTTCTCTGTCTTTCTCTGTAACAGGCACAACATGTTTTGGTCGCAAGTTATGAAAACTACTTATTCCAATTTTTATATCAGAACCTTCACAGAAAAGAAAATATGCGTCTCTTATTGTCATTTGTAAAATTCGTTTTTGTATTTTTGTTTTGGTGCTACCCTTTTTAATAATAACATAGTCTTTTTGTCCTGGACACAGTCTACTGATATCATCACTTTCAAAAAATGATTGTACTCTTTTAACAGTTGCATCTGAGATAGCATTACATCGTTTTTTCCGAGTGACACGAGAATTTAATATTGGTGAGGAATACAACTTAGCTTTTTTTGTTGGTGAAAGATCAGCTATCACTTTTGCAATTACTTCCACTTTCTTTTCGGAGTCTTTTGGCAATTTTCGCTTCACTCTAGCAGTTGCTCTTCCAAGCGAAGCAGGAGAGGAATATGAAACTAAAGTTTCCCTTGTTTGGTCTAAATTTTTCTTCCTCCATTTAGCTTTTCGCAATCTCTCTTTTTCTCTCTGAGCTGTTAATTCTTCCATTCCTTTGGGTTTGTTTTTTGCAGCTGCTGATCTCTCCTTGGCTCTTTGTTGAGATAACAGTATTGGGTCCAACTTAACCTTTTTTCTAAACTCCCTTGACCTTTCTGTGGATGTTTTACCCATTATTTTACAACTATCTTGTGCTTGACTACCTTAAAAACTCTTAAAAATTACATGGGCAAGATTTAAAGAAAAAAAGAAAGCTTAAGAAGATATGCTTTCATAAAGTTTGAAACCTTATACAGCTATAAACAGACAGCAAAAGTGGGGCTCACAAATGTAACAACAGAGTATTAGTATAATGAAGTTTGAATTTACTAGTGCTGACATCTGTCCAACACATTTGAAACTAAAATATACTGGACAAATAATATATTTTAAGAAATTATGAAGAA
Source organism: Uloborus diversus (assembly GCF_026930045.1). Taxonomy (NCBI): domain Eukaryota; kingdom Metazoa; phylum Arthropoda; class Arachnida; order Araneae; family Uloboridae; genus Uloborus; species Uloborus diversus. The sequence goes on from NC_072735.1 coordinate 16,766,340, forward strand.
GTAGGAAATTATTTGTCCCCTCCGCAGCAAAAGTGTCCCCTCCGCAACAATTTTTGAAACTTAATAACTAAATTAATGTAATTTTTTTCTCAAAACTACTGGTAGGGTTTGAATTTAGTAAGTCTTTTAAAATTGAATTTAAAATGTTTTGGTAAAATTTCAATTTTATCATACCAAAAACTTAAAAATTATATTAAAAATTGTTGTGGAGGGGACACCTTAATATTTACTAGTTCTTTTCTTCCCTTATAAATTTCCCAATCAAAATTTTCCATTGTATGGGAATGAATAACAGTAAGATAAAAAAATTAGGATAACATTCAATGTTCAATAACAAAATATATATTTTTTATAACAGAAAAACATATTTGATACAGTGTCCCCTCCGCAACAATAAATTTGTGAAATTTTGTATTCAAAGTGGAAAAAAAGCCTCATATATATTTTTTAAAGAAAAAAACTATATAGATTATAAAAATATAATTTATATTAAATAGAAAAAATCATAGATTTTCTCTGTATTTGACACTTTATATTTGGGACACTTATGTCCTAAATACCATGGAATCACCCAGAAGTTTTCTGTACAAATTGATTTTTACCATATCATTGATAGATATACTTCTGAGATTTCAGTTATTTTGAGAGTAACGTATAAAATGCGAAAATTGGAACAAATAACTGTTAATAAGTATTATTGAAACAGTATGTTCAGTGCAATGAACGAATGTATGAAAGCAGGAATAAAAATGTTAGAAACATGAAAATTCATATTGGTTTTCCTTAAATTTTCAGTTACAATTAAGGTTGAATTTTGACTGTCAAACAAATATTTATCTTTATTAACATCAAATTGAAACCAGATTCGTAAAATCGTTTTTTCTCCAAGGGACCAACAAGACTATAATTCAGATGCTCCTAGATAAAATCCAGCTAGGGAAAAATCTACTAGGTACTTCTCCTACATCAGTGTTCGCGCTCAACTATCCGTAACTTGGGTCCCAAGGACCCATTAATGAAATAGATTTGGGTCCTTTGGCGGAAAAAATGAGTCCCTTAAATTTTAAACAGAAAATCTTAGCACATAATTGAATAATATACAACTATTTATACTTAGGGAAAAGAAACTATCCACATAGTTATTTGAAAAAGGTATGAAATAGACTAAATTGGTTAATTTTGCCCTTTTTTTCTGTGATTATCATACGTTCAAATAATACACTTGCAAGATTTAGTTATTTGAGAAACTATTTAGTCAGTTACAATGAGGTAAACTCAAAATTTACTTTAAAGTTGGATTTTACCATGAAATAAAAAATAAATGCCTTTGATTGATCAAGCAGAAAGCACTCCCTTAACCTTTGCTTTCATGAACATTTTTCTAGGTGAAAAAAAGCAAACAGCCCCCCCCCCCCCCCTCCATCAATTATCAATGGCTATTTCATAGAAATAGAAAAAAATCGCAAGCGAATTAACCCAACGCAAAAATCGCGATCGCAAAAACGAAACATTTTCTCACACGAGTATGAAAATTGCTCATTTGCAATCTTAAATTAGAAAATTTGACTTCATTTTGACTCTTTTAAAATATCTGTGTTGGCTTTGGTGCTACTTTAAAAATTTCGCCATTTTCAAAATGGCGCAATCGATTAATATGTGACTTTTGCAAATCCAAATAAAAATAGCCCCTCAGAAATAGGTGAATTGCTAGAAAATGAACAAGGTTAAAGTGCTTTTGTATAAAATTCATATTCATAAGTAATTTAACAAGAAAAATGTTAGGTTCAGAACTTTGTGTTTTGCGCGATCGGGAAAATGTTCGCCATGTTTTTTGCACCCATCCTTTTATTGAGGGTGTAATAATTTTCAAAAGTAATTCTGGTTAGGTGAATGCAAAATAGATAAGCTTTTACTACTCAGTTGTCCTGTATCAATCCTGAAGATTGCATTGAAACCACTCTTACTTTTGATCTTTATTGTTGTTTTCAGGAATTTCTCCAAGATAAAAGTTGAGGGAGAACTTATTCTTAGAATACAGTACAATGGGCTATTTATGAACTTGCAATATTTTGCTCCTTGAGCTCTGCCCAGGAGGTCACTGTAAGCTCCAGTCTTATCACTAAAATTCCATTGACTGGTCAACAGTAGGGGTGTGTTTGAATAGCTGATAAAGAGATAGGGTCATTTTAATCCTTTTCTGTTGAGTCTCCTGGTCATTGAAACTTAAAAGCATTCACTAGATAGATCTTCAGCATTTTCCGCAATTTTTTTTCTGGTTTTTATCTTTTGGGTGTTCTGGGTCCCTAGGACCTGAATTTTCGCGGAAGTTGCGTCCCTTTCCCGCGAATTTGCGTAAAAAACCCACTATAGCGCGTAAACGCGAACCCTGTACACTATATGACAATCCTAAAATATCTTGATAAAAGACATGAATTGATAGAGAAAAGATAAGTAGCAGAGTAAGTCCCACTAGCTTTAGATCCAGACGACTTGGCATGAGAAGAACCTACCACTTCTCCTGTGCTGTGTGGTAATGCTAATCCTAATTGTAAAGCTTATTATTGAAAAGCTGGAGAAAAGTAAATCGTTGAGGTCATAATGAAGACTTGGGTTTAAAAAAATTACCTTTTCTAAGAGAAAGTTGATTTTCTCCACCTGAATGAAAATCATACAAGGCAACAAAAAGCTGAGAATCATCATCCTGGGAGAGAAGATTATCTTTTGACATCCATCTCGATGCACTACTCATTGGAGGTGGAAGGTTGCGAATATCATCAGACATATCAGGAATCTGTGGTAGAGGTCGACTCTGCAGTAAAGCTTCTAAAAGTGGTGAAAGTGGCTTCAGATATAAGGACAAAAACTTTCTGTATATTTATTCAGTGACAAAATAATTGAACTGTTTATTTCAAAAGCTAGTCAAACAATAAACTCTTAAAATAAAAAAAAGCATTTTTGTCTTTGTATTAAAATTTTTCTATAAGATTTACAATGTTTTAAACTAAAATGGATAAATATTTAGGTATATTACTTTCAATAAACAGTGTTGTAATCATGAGTGAATAATTTGATACAGTTGTTTAAAAAAAATTAGCAATTTTGTCATTTGACTGGCTTTTGAAATAAACAAGTGTGCCAATCCAATGGTGTTTTATTTTGAAAAGATCTTAAATTAATTTAAGAGGTAGGAATATTAACTTAAGTTATTTAAATGTTTTCTACTTTGCATGAAAAGATAACTCGCCATTCTGGAAAAGAAAAAAAAAAATTGGTTTCATTCAGAAGCATAGTTTTGCATAAAATGTTTTTTCCATTAGAAAAAAAAAAAGAACATTCAGAAAAAAGACGGAGACAGCTAAAAATTAAAAACAAAGGAAAAGCTGAAAAGATAAATACTCATTAAAATAATGAAAGAAACAAGCTAGAAAAAGGACAAAAATGTCGAAAAGATTCCCAAAACCAATGCTGTTGGCAAAAACCGGAATTCCTCGCTGGTAACCCTTTGCTTATCGTATGCTGTGAGTTGTCGCCAATTGGGGTTTGCTTGGCAATTTTTGCCGCCTACTTGTTTGCTTAAATGCGTTCGTTACGATCGAAACTTGTGTTTCTACTGTTACTTATGTAATGTTCAATGCATATAACGTATTAATTGCGTTTTATAACGTTGTAATACCGATGGATCAAAGAAACTAACATTATACCAGCCTTTTTTATTAAGGTTACAAGACAGAAGATCATTTATAATATTGAATAAATGGACAGAATTATCGGCGTTTAGATCGTAATGCAATTTGGACATCTCACATATATGTTTAAGAAAAATGATTTTGCTTCAAAGATACTGCATAAAAACATATGAAAATACTTTAAAATAATTAAAAATTGATTTTGAGGATCGAAAAATACCATTAAAACATATAAATCATATATTTAGTTCCCAAATAATAACATTGTCCAGATTGTAACTTTTGGACATTCATCAAACTTCCAACTTCCTTTTTTTCTAAAATTGTTTGCAAAATAAATAATATGTCCTAACTTCTGTAATTTGAGGAAAATATTATCAAAAAATTATTCTATTTGAGATTCATTTAATTTTTTTTTTAAACATATAGAAATAATTTAAAAATTTTTTTTATTGATGGTTCATTTGCTCAGTTAATGTTTTTAAGGTCCAAAAATGAGCCTTTTAGCAAAGAAAATATTTTTTAAGGGCATTTGAAGAGCATTTTTTCCATAATTTATGTCAATTTTTGTCTCTATACAGTATTATAACTTAACTCAAAAATTTTTGAGCTAATTAAAATGAAAGTTATTTGGTGTTAAAGCTTCAAAGTTGAGGTCTGTGTCTGCTCCTACCTTTTGAGAACTGCCCAAATGTAAAATGAAATACTTTTTATAAAAGATTTGAGCTAAAAAGGATTTTTATCAGGAGAATCAGATTTTTCTTCTCATATATATGGGACATTCCACGGTATTTTTGACATTTATGTAGAGTCCGTAACGTGACCTTTTTTGCCATAACTTTTTAATTTACTGTTTTATTAGCATATTATTTTATTTTGATCTTTTCCTACTAACACACCAGCTCAAAATAAAATAATTTGCAAATCAAACGGCAAATTAAAAAGTTATGGCCAAAAACGGTCACGTTACGGACTCTACATGATGTCAAAAATACCGTGGAATGCCCCATAAAGTAAAACCCCTCAAGTACGGACGATTCTTAATTCCCCCGATTTCAAGGCAAGAAACATTATTAAACCCCTCTTCTGCGGACAGCCCTCGATTGTAGACAAAAAAAAAATTGTCCCGTTAGTGTCCGCATTAGAGGGATTTTACTGTATATTTAAAAAAAAAATCATGGTTATGCAAGCTTAGTGATGAAACAATCATACTTTCCTTAAGTATTATAGATTCATTTAAAAAAAAAGAAGGAAAGGAAAGTAAACTTCTGATGATCAGCTCAGAGGTGATGTTTGAGGTTTCCATGCAAAGATAAATAAAAATATACGACAGAATGTTTCAGAATTAAAGTTACAGATTTCTACTATAATTGGGTTTATTTTCCTTCTTTTTTTTTCAAAAATATACTTTTAAACATTCAATATTCAATGCAGCAGTACAACAAAAGTAAGGATATTAAATTTTCAACATACAATTTAGATCATGGTGAAATGATTACTTTCGCATAGCAACACATTTATATTCAAAATTCTTAAAGAAAAACATTAAAGCAACAAATATGAGCCTTAACATTGATGTAATAATAAAAAATGGTGTACTTAAAACATTTTTTTCATCAATTTCACAACTACTAAAAGAAAAAGCTGGATGAGTCATAGCTGAATGAGAACAATAAAAGAAAAAATAAGAAACACACAAACCATTATGCTCGGAAAATACATTATTAGCTGCTAAAGAAGATCTTGATTCTTTTGAAGAGGCTTTACTTCTTTGATAATGCTTCGCCGGTTTCCCACGATTGCTACTGACAGAAGAGCCACTACCGCAACGGGTCTCCTTCCCTTGTTGAGCGCCCATAACACGACTCTTCAACCTTCCAGGTGACCCAGCACCTCCCGAATGATTGAAATACTTTTTTTATCCCTTTAATCAGCCATTTTTACGTTAAATAACTAACGGAGGTATGAAAAAAGAATGGAACAAGATTTCTCAGTCTCGTATCCCTACAAGCAAAACAGTAATGTTTATTTCTTTAGTTAGTCGAAAATATAGGTACAGTTACGGATTACACCAAGTTACTGTTTGTCAAAAGAATGTGAGTTGTGCGTTTTATTTGAGCTAAAGAGGAAAAAAATGAGATTATTTATAAAATTTTGAGAAAAATTAAGTTTTACATCAAAACAGCATTGAAAACAAAAGTTTTAGCATTATCAAAAAAATAAGTAAAACGTTTAACTGTTTCGTTACCCTTTTACAGAAGAATGCGCATGCGTGAGAATTTTGTTTACCTTGGTTTCGGAGAGCGCATGTTTGGGCAAGTGAGCGAATGACACAAGAAGCGCATCATTAATCAAGAAAACATTGAATATAAATCTCGATGCAATGGTGCGTCAAAAAAAATGTAGGGACCAACGAGGTAATTTTTAAAAGAATTATCAGAAATTGGATAGCTTAGCTCATTTTTAGTGTTTCGCCAAACTAACACAGCGTATATTTCCTTTATGAAATCTTTTTATTTTAAAAGCAATGTTGTAGAATTAAAATTAAATGTTTTATTTTTAAACAAACCAAGACACTAAACAAATTAAAAGTTCTGTAAAATGAATAGCAATCACCCAAGTAAATATATCAGTTTATTGCAAAACAATAGAAGTTCATTTCAAATTAAGTAAGAAAAACAAAAATTGAAACCTTAATTTTGGTAGTGGGATCCTCCCCCTCCCCACCCCATCACTGCAACTGTGATAATTGCCTCAATTTTGAAAGTATTGTTTGTTCTAGCCTCTAAAGTTCAATGGCGATTTTAGTTATTTTGGCATTTCTATTAAAGTCAGAGTTCGTCCATAGATGGGGTCACATTTTGAGGAAGAAGGGGCTCCATGAAGTTGAGTGAGTTAGTGCAACGCACCCTAAATACTAAATGTCTGTCGCTTTCTCGTAAAATTATCCTATTTCGGTACTCTCGCAATGTCATCTATCGAAGGTCGAAAGTATTAGAAATTAATAGCGTAGAACACAATTGGTTGACTTCTAAATTTAAAATTTGAGATTAACCAACTAACATTTGATTTGAACTGTTTGGATCCATCGTCATAGCAACGCCGTCCATATATTGCTGCCAGGTAGCGTTGTTAGAGTACCGGCAGAGAAGAAGAACTTTAGAAGCAAATGTGTTAGGCATTTAGTATTTAGAAGGCATTGGTTAGTGATGGGGTAGCAGAGGTAACCAAAAGTATGCCATTACTTTTTTTAATAACAATTAGATGACAAAAAAAAGACATGTGAGATGTAGAAGGGGAGGGGTAGGGATATCACTGGACAGCTTCTTATGTATTTCTAATGGTTTCTCGGTTCCCTCCCACCAGTCATGTCACCAGGGTTGACAGATTTAAGAACAGTAAATATGGGACAGGCTTCTAGGTGTGAAAAGGGGAGGGGGGTGGGACATTTTTAAGACGTTGCTATAAATTCAATCTCAACAAAGCATTAAACTTCACAAAATGTTGCCTATCAAAGTGTAAAAAATAGTTTTCATTGTGAATGACAACGCATGCATAGAGATATACATATTTCCAATATTAGTCATAACAAAGAGGATACAACCGTTCGGCTCCTCAGGGGTGCCCCCCACTAAGGGCAAGGGCTCACCCCTCTCAATATCATGACGGCCTCCCCCCCAAATGAAAAAATACCCCTCAAAACAACACCCCTAAAAATTTCAGTGCCGCAGTGTGCGCCGTCCCCCCCCCCCCCCTTAGGTGGGCACGCGGTTCCTAATGGTCTGCTGCAAAAACAAAATCATACAAATCAAATCAAAACGAAAACAATTTTTGCATTTGCTGTCACATGATTTTCTTATTGCTCATTATTTCAAATTTTTTGTTTTACTTTATTCTTTCCCTTAAAGTCTCGTTCTGTAAAATATTGTTATCTGCTAGAATACGGGACTTTAGCCGTCCCATACGGAAGTTCCTTGGGATGCGGGACAATTTTTCGAAATACAGAACTGTCCCTTGAAATACGGGACGTCTGGCAATCCTGTATGCCACTGTGTGTGTATTGCAAACAAGTAACTGCTTGCTTCTGATTTGTCATGTCAGATTGTTTTTGGAAGAGAATCAGTAAAAATTGTAAAGTTCAAATTTTTGTACAAAGCAATTTTGTTTTCTTTGAAAGGCTTTTAAATTCTGAAACTTTATACATGTATAAAAATTGTCAATGGCATGGAAAGTACAAAATATTAACAAACAACAAAAATTAAGAAAAGCAGAGTGACCTATGTAATTACCTCTAGAGATGTACCGAGTACTCGGTAACTACTTGGTACTCGGCCTACTCGCCGAGTACTCGGTACTCAGCCAAATTCTGATCAGATACTCGCCCAATACCGAGTAGTTGCAAAAAATTGAATGTTGTCCAAGACAGATACGAAAATTTATTTTTAAAAAAAGAACAAGCATTACATTCTGCAATCATTTACAATTAAAATTTATAAGTCATATTTAAATTTTGAGAATAATGAAGTTTGTAATGCTTTAATGGAATAAATCTTTATTTTTATATCCCCAAAGTTAATAAAGCTTATTTATTAAAAATTATGCAAAAAAGTTAAGTATAGAAAGTATGGAATTTTTACATTAAAAATGGATTTTTGCTACAAACAAAAATTAGTTATAAAAAATATAAAAATACCTTTGCTTAAAAAACAAAAGGAAATAAAACAATGTTAAAAGCACAGTGCAGGAACACTGCAGACACGTGTTTTGGCATTAACAAGGAATTCCTTTTTCAATGCACAAAATGGGAGCTCGTGGATTTAAAAGCATCCGACAAAAGTCGGATTGTTTTGTCGAATGTCTTTACATTCTTTAGCTCACATGTTATACACTGAAAAAGACGTTATTTGTAACAGGGAGGGGGGGGGGGAGCAGAAAAATGTGCCTGCAGTGTTCCTGCTCATTCATTTTATCTGCTTTTAAAATTATTTACGTTTGGCGGACTAGAACTATAATTGATTGGTATACAGTGAAACCCCTCCTAATGGACACCCCTCTTATGCGGACAATTTTTAATTCCCCAGTTTCCAATGCAAATTACATTATTAAACCCCTGTCCTGCAGACACCTCTCTATTGCGGACAAAAAAATTTGTCTTATTAGTGTCCGCATTAGAGGGATTTTACTGTAATTTGTTTTAATTCCAACTTGATTAATCATGCCTTTTATTTAATTATTTTTAATTTTAAAAATATTTATTTGTTTATTTATTTATTTATTTTATTTTTTTTTTTTGTAAAATTTTTGACACAAACAAAATTGTTTATATAATGCATAATTAAATTTCAGCAGGAATTTAGTTTTAAAAACTATTATATGGACAAAGAGGTCTATACTACTATTCCAACAAGTTCAAAATTCATCACATGTGTGTTGTTGGTTCTTCTTAAAACATAATTGGTACTTGGTAACTCGGCCGAATAATGAAAGGCCGAGTACTCGGCTACTTGGCCAAAGTGCTACTCTGTACGTCTCTAAACCTCAAAAATTATAATTAGACTTGACAGGACATATAGACTAGATGTAAACAAAGGAATGTCCACATACATCTCTCGTGTTTGGCATGGGCAAGTGTAATTAATTTTTCCAAGCTTGGGCATAAACTTAAATTTGCTGTCCTTGCCCATCTTCTTTCAAATTTTTATAAAGAGTTTCAATGAAAAAAACACTGAAATAGGGTAAAATTTGCCATTTGGGATAAGCTCCCCGGTTTGCTCCCCCTAGATCTGCTTTGGCTTGGATAAGAATGAATTGATGCCAAGCAATTCTCATGTGGGAATAATATTTGATTCCCATTTTTTATTTTAATTCCAGAAAAAATTCCCTAAAGTGGCTTTACTGGGAAACCTTCCGACAACCTGTTGGTTTGCTTTCAGTCTATCTTTTCTCTGAATCAAGTACAGTAATGTAGTTAAATACTATTGCACGGGTGCAGAATATGTCCGATCCTGCGATCTAGGATCGGGGGAAATTTGAACCATCTGGGGAAAATTTTGCAGATTCGATTTAAAAAAAAAAAGAAAAATTCAATTTTTTTTTTCTGCAAGTGTATTTTGAATGCATTTCCTTTTGCATCACCACTCTTTATATTTTCATCAACTGTTTGTTGGATAATAATTTACATTTAAAATAAATGTAGATATGATATTTTAATTAAAACTTACATGCATTTGCTTAATTTGCTTTTTAGATACCGAGTTCTAAGGCTACTAGTTCATTCTATTAGTTTTAAAGATGCAATTGCTTTTTTTCCCCCAAAAACTATCTCTACCTATAGTAATAGGAATGAATTTTTATCTGAAACACATATAGCGTATTGTAAAATTTTGGGGAAATTTTCATACAGTTTGGGGGAAATGTTGGTGTTAAAAACATTTTCTGCACCCCTGTACTATTGTAGAGTTGGTAAGATGATTTGCATTGACAGAGGGAGCTCTTTTTATTGAATCCTGCAACCAGAGCTCATAAATACTGAAATGCGATTTAAATGTGCCAGGCAGTCATCTCTAGTCAGTCAGAAACTAAATCTGAAAGTTGTGAGTGTACATTTTTTTTTCTTTTTATTGAAAGATTTTTTGATCAATCACGATTGCGTATTGCTTTCATTTGACTGCGTTTGGTGTTCCTATGATTTTATTTTCCCGCCAGCAACCTCTGCAGCATCACCGTCGACCGGCTCCTCACGATGCTGTTCCGATAGCGAAAGCCGTCTTGAGGTTGCGTCCATATCCTACACACACACACACACACATATATATATACATCTTACACCTACACATACATGCACGCATACACACACACAATCACATATACACACATGCATACAAACACACATCCACAGATACTCCCCACACACAAACACACATACATACAACTACCCATACACTCATGCCTGGACACAAACACACATGCCTACATACACACACACACGTGATTGCGAAAAACGTAATTTGAATTCAAGATGTCAGATTTCAAATATATTTTTTTTTAAATCTGTAAACCTCTTTTCTATAAGACTATTTTGAGCTCATTTAAATAGAGTTAAGTATGTTTGGCTAAAATAAATGCTCATAAAATAAAAAGATATTTTTTGAGAGTTTTTTTTCTACATAAAACGCATCATTATTTGACTTGCTAAGAAATAAATTGATGTGTTTAAAAATTTGTCCTGTAGAAGGGGTCGACAGTTGTACCATGAAGTCGGAGGAAAAGTCTAGTTGTTTGGTGAAGTTGATAATCTTCTTGAAATCCTTTACACTTCTTAAGTTTTCAATCCAAACAACTTTTTAGACCTTTCAGTTGGAAAAAAAAATACAGAAATAAAATTCTAATTCATTCAAAGCATTTTTTTAAAATTTAAGCATGTGTTTGTTAGATTATGTTTTAATGGAAGTTTGTTTGTTTTTCTCATTCTTATTTTATACTTCATAGGTGGCTATGGTAAAACAAGGATTGATATTATTGATGGAGATGTTGATATAAATAGATCTTATACATTTGGACCTCATCATAGATAGTACGTTTTTAAAATTAGTATACATGTCTTATATTTGAAATGTTTTTGCTACTGTGAATGAAAAACTTTCTTGTATAGCAATGTTGTTCATTTTAAACCTTGCTCTATCATAGGCGGATTTATGGGGGGGCAGAGGGGGCAATGCCCCCTCCCAGTTTCGGGAGAACTTTATATAGTAACAATACATCTTCTAAAAATTAAAAAAAAAATTTTCTTTTTTGAATAGTTCAGAAGGGCATGAGTGGATTTATAGGGGGCAATGCCCCCCAGTTTTGGAAGGACTTTATATAGTAACAACACACTTTCCAAAATCTTAAAACAAAAAATTAAGACTTTTCTTTTTTGAATAGTTCAATGAAAATGAAGAGAAAAGCGAGTGTCCTTTTCTCTGATGGGAGAAAAGAAAAGAGGTGCGGGGGGGGGGGGATGAACATTAAATACAAATAGTACAGCTGTCACTGAGGTGCTGAAAATGTGTCTAAGTTCACTATTTTGGATTGAAAACCATTGGGCAAGTATATGAATGAAATATAGGCTAAACGAGCTATACATTAAGCTGCAGCACTTATACTAATTGACGATTGTTTTAACAAATTAGAACCTAAAGCAAAGGGGGGAAAAACTCCCCCCCCCCCATTTGCGCTAACAGAACGATCTACTCATTATGATTTGTGTCCGCATTTCAAGTACTATTTCTGCATAATATTCTTAGTAGTTCTTAGTAGATTAATTGGCCTTTTGAGAAATTCTACAAAACATTTATCCCTCTCTCTCTTTTAAAACCGTTTACCCGCCAATGTTCCAAAAATGGAACATCATATTTAAGTGAAAATTTTCCCAAGAAATAACGTTAAAATAAACAAGTTTTTTTTAACACAGTTTAGTCTTATTTCAAAGTATTTTTTGATTTCCTGCTTGATTGTTTATATGTTTGCCATTATTTATTGCGATTTTTCAAAGATGAGTGTTTTTTTAGCTTTTTGCAACTTTTTCTTATAAAATTTACCAAAAATTGGTTTTTTCAGAAAATGTGATGATATTTATTATAGTTGTGAAAAATACTTCAATGTATGATTTTAAAATGCTTGTAGAAATGTACAATGATATTTCTGAAAGGTGTACCCCTTCAAAATAGCATGTTCCAATTTTGGAACATTGGCGCTTTTAGGGAGTCAAATTTCCAAGAAGTAAATCGTTCGACTTCCAAGGGGAAATTTCATTTTTCGTAATATATGTTTCTTTTTTTTTTCTCATTTTGAATGTACTCTGATGTAGATGTTGGCAAAACCAAGTAAGTTTATATTTTGAAAGGATATGACGTTTCTTTAGCAAAGAAAATAATAACAGTCTTCTGTTTGACGGACTATATGGCTCCGAATCCACACCTGCTTGGACAGCTGCATTGTCACGTAATAATAAAAAATAATATTAGTGAGAGTTTTATTCTTCATATTTTAAATGCAGTTCAATAATTCGCTAGCTTTGTTTTCGGGCGAAACGAAATTCTGTTTGACGTATACCAACTGTTCATAAATGTTAAAAAATGTCTACAAGATTTCTTACTGTAGAACAAGCTCTGGCTTATTTAGAGACATTGTCAGATTCGGATTTGTCAGATGTAGATATATGCTAATTACCCCCTGATGAACTAGGCAATATCACTGAGGAAGAATAGATGTTGACAGAGATAAAAACCTACAATTTTTTGGTTTGTTGCTATTGAGTGGGTACCATTCTGTTCCTTCTGAAGATATGTATTGGAGCAGTGCAGAAGATACATCTGTGCCAATTGAACTAACAGTTATGCCTCAAAATCGTTTTCGAAAAATAAAAAACAACTTTCATTTGATGGACAACCATGAATTAAAACAAAATGACAAACTAAGAAAAGTTTTCCTTATTTACGAAGAATTGTGTAAAAACCCTCAACAATTTGGTGTATTTCATGAAAAATTAAGCATAGATGAATCTATGGTTCCCTACTACGGTCGGCCTTCATGTAAAATGTTTATTAGATGAAAACCAATAAGATTCGGCTTCAAAATTTGGATGCTGTGCTCTTCAAGTGGATACCCATATTCCATGGAGATTTATTCAGGCAAAAAAGAAGGATCCCCTGATGTGCAATTAGGATCCAGAGTTGTAAATGATCTATTATCAGTTTTGACTGACACGTCTAAGCATGAAGTATACTTTGATAACTTTTTTACATCATATGACTTAATTTCTCATCTATCAAAAAAAAAGCGTACGAGCAACAGGAACAATTCGTGAAAACCGAACTGGCCATTGTCCACGGAAATCCAAAAAAGCCCTTTCTAAAGAAGATCGCGGAAATTTTGACTATCGATCTGATGGATCAGTGTACATGTGCAGCTAGAAAGATAATGCAGTGGTTACAGTAGCATCTAATTGTTATACACATGAGCCACTTGCATCTGTAAAATGTTACTCAAATGCGCCGAAATGCAAGATAAATGTGCCGCAACCTCATCTTATCAAGAGATACAATGAAGGAATGGGGTGTGTGGACGTCTTGGATAAACTTTTAGGGAGCTACAGACCTCATTTGAGGCGTAAAAAATGGTGGTGGAATCTTTTTAGTAATGCGCTGAATATTTCAGTTGTAGCTAGTTGGTTACTTCATTGTGATTTACACGAAGTCAAGATGAAGCATTTAGAGCTCCGAAGAGAAATAACAACTCACCTCCTAAGAAGAAAAGTACGAGTGGAAAGTCCTCCAGGGCCTCGTTGTCATTTACATAAACGGTCAAGAATGTCTGACGGACATTATATTGTATCTGCATCCCAAGGACGTTGCGCGGTGTGCAAAAAAATACGACTAAGAAATGTTTCCATTGCGACAAACGACTTCACCAGCAACGCTTCCTTTCATATGATGGGCATTAGATAATTCAGTATTGGATTTTCTGAATTCTGATATGTACACAAATGCAATTTAAAATATTATTTTTTCCGCAATAAAGTATGCTAAGATAAAAACCGCATTCAAAACCTCTTAGTTTAAAAAAATTCTCTGAAAAAAAAAAAAACTTCATGCAAAACGCCAATGTTCCAAAAATGGAACACACTGAAAATCATAGTAAAAATTTTTTTTCTGGAAATTTTATTTTATTTCTGTATTTACTAGACATAAATAGACATAATTTCAAAAAATTGCTCAAATTTGATCATCCGTCAATAGTTCGGCGGTTAAATGGTTAAAGAGAGAGAGAGAAAAAATAAATGCTACCGCACACTGAATAAATTTCAGTCATCTGAGTGTTCTGATTAAATGAATCTTTTTATTTATAGGGAGAGTACAATTTTACTTACTTTATAAATACTGTTTAAAAAGTAAAGTAAGTCATAATCATCTAAGTCTAAGTGAGTCAGTCCTCGTCATTATTGAAATCTAAATAATTGAGTCATAAAAAGTTTTGGAAAAATTTACTGAAATTTTATAAAAGTCTATAAAAACTTAACAAAGATTGATAAAATCGTAAAAATCCTTTAACCATAAAAACTGACGAATTTTCGTAAAAATTACAAAAAATCAAGCAAAAATTTTCAGGTAATAATGAATTACAAACAGTAAATTTGGCAAAAGAAACTGATTTGAGAAAGTAACATTTTAAACTAGTCGTTTCTCGTCAAATCAGCAAGGCTCTAATTCTGACAAAATTTACACCACTTAATGATTTTATCAAATATGTGGATTATGAAGGATTGTATACATTTTTACTACCCATTTTTTCATCTCACCCTATATTGTATTTTTCATATTCTATAAAACTTAGAAAAGGAACGGAGGAAGGATGAATCTTGGGAGAAATTGCAAAATTATGTGGTACCTAAATGTTTCATAATTAATTACTTTTCAGTATGATTCTATTGTAGTCCCATTCTGAAATTTTTACCACACATACAACGTAAGAAAAAATTTTTTTTTGAAAATATTCAAGGTCAATGAATTCATTTCATTAACTTGAAATATGATTGTCACAAAACCTTGTGAAGTGATATATTGTATGAAAGCCTGTACAAAAACCTTTAACATGACATGTAGTAAAACACTTTAGCCCTAAAAGGAGCTGAAAAAAATAAATTTTTGTAAGTGCTAAAACTCAAATGTTTGCCATTTTTTGAGTTGTTTAGGCAGCTTTACACAAAAAATGAAGGGTCACACACACACACACTCACACACACACAAAAAAAATTTTCTTTCAATACATGGGTGGACTCAAACCATAAATTTTATTAAAATTACTTGACATGAATCTGCATAGTTTTTTGTTTTGTTGATTTGACGTAGAATGAACCAAATAGAAAATTTTCAAAAATTTCCACAAAATATAAAAAAAAAAAGATATTTCCTATGATTCTCAAAATTATTATTTGAAATTCAGCGAGAAGAACATCAAAAATTTGAAACTCAAATCTTGAACAATTCAAATTGTGGTGAACAAGAAGAAACTCTGTGATGTGTGTTAAAAATTTTTGGCCTTTTGATATAATTATCATATTGCAATAAGATTTGCACTTAATTAGATTAAATATTTTAGTTTACAATAGCCAAGCTTTATGTAATTAACAGAAATGAACACTAAAATCCCATAATTATGGATGGTTAAAAATAGTAAACGTAATGTAAAAAAATATTTAGTATAAGAGCATGTGAGACTTAATTGACTTAACAACCTTCTAATTATGTTCTTGAATGACTAATGTAAATTCGATTGCCTGCAAAGGAATAAGTGTGGACTGTATAATTTTAAGTAACTATTTTATTTTAAGTCAGCAGACTATTAGCACTGTTAACATGAAATCAGAAGGCAAAGCTACATTTCACATAACATAATGGTTGAATGACAAAACACATGGCTTACAATGCTGAAAAAGTTCTTACAGTTCGTTGCCAATCGGAATAAGAAAAACAATAAATAAGTCCAAAGGCTTTGCACAAATATCGGGAGGAAAGTTTGATATTTCATTTAGATCATCAATAATTAATTTTAATAAGGTTTTAGTCATTTATTTACTAAACGTGATTGTTCCTTTTAGTAATCCATACTCTCAAAGAAATCATTTAAAAGAAAGAAAAAAATACTTGGGTAAGTGATTTATTTATTTTTTGAAATTTATTTTTCTTTCTTAGTTATTAAAATTTTTGAAAGATATATCATATATTTGCAATATTAAACTGTCTATAACTTCATTGAAACCTTTCTTCCAACAAAAATATACTTTATGAAATAATGCTAAGTTGTATCTTGAGACTAAAAAGTAATTTTTGCCCAAAAGGGTTGAAACATTTTTTTTTCACTCGATAATAATTCTTGAGAAGTTTTAAACTTATTATTAGGTGTCCCCCCTCCCCCCCTTCCTGAAAGTATAAGGAATATCAGGTGTCTGACCAAAGATAATTTATGTCCATTTAGAAACCCTTCACAAAATTCTATGCATTAAAAAGCTGATCCTTCAGAAAAAATCTTATTGAGCAATCAAATTTTTCTAAGTGCCAGTGCTAAATCAGAAATTTCTCAAAACGTATTTGAAAACTGGTTACAGGATGACCACTGACTGGGAAATTATCAGGGATTTTGTTGATTTGTTCAAAAAATAATCAGGAATTTGAGAAAGAATCATAGAAAAGCAATGATTATTTTCACGCTATGATGAACAATACCTTCGTTCTTGTAATTTTCCAGTCAGGCTTGGAGTAATCCTCGATTACCTAATCTGCGTAATCGATTACGTTTTTGTGTAATCATAATCGTAATTTGTCAATGAGATACTCTTGTAATCGTAATTGAAATTTTAATCAAACTGTTCTTGTGAAGTCGTAACCGTAATCCAACTAAAATAAATCGTAATTAAAGTCTTGTAATC